>NW_019723927.1:379997-434821 GCF_002891405.2 Cryptotermes secundus | reverse complement strand
ACAATATACATTTCCTTCTTGTCAGATATATGAAGTTTGCTGTCATAACTCTTGTCCTTCCATATTTAGGCAATTGTGTTTTCTCCACTACAAGTGTAATGGTGATATTGCCATGACTTATTAATGCAAACAGTGCACCACATGAGGTGAAGTTGAATTGAGGTACTAGGAATGTCTGTCGCTTCTGGTTCTCGCAGGTCACTCTGTTCTTTAGTTTGTAAATGGACATATGAGGCGCATCCCAATGGTAACAAGGGATGGAATGAGGACTACTTCAGACAGATTGGGTTGTCAGACCTGATGGAGGAGAACTGGAAAAAGATTGGTTCAGTGGTAAAGGAGCCAGGCTCCCCCTGTGGCAATGGGCTCAGTGAACAGGCAGCACAAGAACTGGGATTGCAGCGCGGAACTCCTGTGGGAACATCCATAATTGATGCACACGCTGGTGGGCTGGGCATGATTGGCTGCTCAGCAGGCTCTGTGAGCCAGGACTTTCAGACCAGGCTGAGTAAGTTTTGAAGTTGGCAGGCATCAACTTGTAAAGCACTGTATTGTATATACATATTTTGTATATGTAGAAATTTTGCAATGTGTGAAATACCATTGGGCAGCTGTTTATATTGCAGTATATACAAGTTAAATGTTCATGTGCCAAAAATAATTTTTCATATTTCTGTATGCAGTTAAATCATAACGATATATGAGATTATGATAACATGTGTCATTGGAGCTCTGCATGTGCTGGTTGATTTCAGGTATTACTAATTCTGCCAGTAGGTAGATCTGCCCACAGTAGTTTCTCTGTTATAAACTGTTATCGTTTTCATGAAGAGTGGGTATTAAGAATAGCTTATTAAACCTATATATCCCTCCCTGCTTTTGTGACTCTTACACTAGCTGGTGGGAGCACAGGAATCTAAATTTTGCACCATGCCAGATAATTTATTTGTTGATATATATCAGTAGCTGATGGCCGAAATCTGACATGTTAGGCATCATGATAACGCAAAAAGTATCTCAATAAGCTGAACATAGACAATGGAAAAAAAAAAAACTCTGAGGCCTTAAGTCCACACGTGAACTATACCGACTGAGTGACCACCCCTTGTTGGCGAAGCTAGCGCCAACGTTTTGCGGATAGAGGGTGTCGTGTGGTCAGCGCAACAGATTTCCATGGCCGTTAATCTGGTTTTCTAGACTGGAGCTGCAACTTTTCCATTCAGGTAGCTCCTCAGTTATCCTCACAAGGCTGAGTGGACCCCATTCTGGACCCACAACTTGACAGAAAATCCAAATGCCAGGAATCAAACCTGGGACCTCTGGATCTGTAGCCAGGAATTCTGACCAAGAGACCACAGACGCTGTCCAAAATAATGCGAAAGGAAATTTGAAAAATATGAAGAACAGGTTCTCTCAAATACAGCTAGACATTCTTGTATAGAAGCATTCCATGGGGTCTAATATTTGTCAAATGTACGAAGGGTGTTCCATATATAATGCCTCCTATTTTTTTGTGTTAATATGTAACATCTGAGCTGGATGTTGGTGGTGTTGTAGTAAAGGTTAAACCTTCCCGCCAATGTACTGTTAGTTTGGTTGTCGTGTGACAGATAGTGACCACAGAGCAGTCTACCAAAATGGAGTCTGACATAAAAGTGCGTACGAAGCAGATATGTGTTATTGAATTTCTCACTGCCAAACAAATTGCACCCATTGACATCCATCGACACTTACTAAAGGTGTACGGAGATGATACAGTGGATGTCAGCACAGTGAGGTTGTGGGTAGTGCGTTTCAACAGTGGCAAAACTGAAGTGCATGACAAGCCACGCCCTGGGCATCCCTTCTCAGCTGCCACTCCTCACAATGAACAACACCTCGATCAGCTCATCCATTCAGATCGGCGGATAACAACCGGGGAACTGTGTGCACGGCTTAATATTGGCTGTATTGCATTGGAAACAATGTTGGGGTAGTTGGCTTATCGCAAAGTTTGTTCCAGGTGGGTCCCGAGAATGCTTACACAGGACCACAAAACTCATCGAATGGAAGTCTGTCAGGACCTGTTGCATGAGTTTGAGGCTGAAGGTAACAAGTTTCTGGACAGCATCGTCACCAGAGATGAGACGTAGTGTCACCACTACGAGCCGGAATCCAAAAGACAGTCCATGGAGTGGCGACATCTGGATTTCCTAAGGAAAAAGAAGTTCAAGTCACAGCCATCGGCAAGGAAAGTGATGTGCACGGTCTTTTGGGATAGGCAGGGTGTAATTCCGTTGGATTTCCTGGAGCCTAATGAGACTGTCAATTCTGAACACTACAAGATGACGCTAACTAAGCTGAAAGCCCGCATTTCCTGAGTCAGGCCAGAGAAACAGACAACCTTTCGCTTGCAACATGATAACGCTAGACCCCATACCAGTTTGGCGACCATCGCACACATGGCAAAGTTTGGCTGGACTGTCCTGCCACATCCACCTATAGCCCTGATTTAGCACCTTCAGACTTCCATCTCTTTGGGGCTATGAAAGATGGACTACGTGGGCAACATTTTCCAGACAATGATGCTGTCATTGCAGCTGTAAGAAAGTGGCTAGCCTCTGCTGGCACAGACTTTTACGGGCACAGCAAACAGGCTCTTGTTCATGGCTGGCAAAAGTGCATAACAAATGGTGGTGATTATGTGGAAAAATAACTGTAAGTAGCTGAAATCCTGCTCTATTTAACTGCATTATTATGCTTTCTGTATCTGTTGTAGTTTTCATTAAGAAGATAGGAGGCATTATATATGGAACACTCCTCGTATATACACTTGACATTTCACGTTTTAACACTTTCACTGACAGCAGGTCTACTGCTGACTTCATGGCAGCCCATTCGCTTTTGCGGTATACCAGTGAGTTGAAGTGTTTTGTGAAAAGTAAATGGGTAGCAAATGTTCTACATGCATTATGGACTCACATGCACCATCTAGTGACAGAGGAAATAGTTATGTGTTCAGAGTGCATTCGGAAAGAGAAATATTTTGTTTTATTACAGTGGATCAGTTGGTTCGGATATGGTAATTTGGATTAATCACCAGTAGACAACCAGCCTCGAGTTAACTCCATTGCATAGTGTATTTCTTGAAAAATAGTTACTTAGTGGGCCCTAAATTTCTTGCTTTTACAGATTTCCAGATGTTCATTGCTATGTTTATGAAATCAGCAGCTGGGTTCCATTGTGATCCAGTTGAATACTGTGTAGTGACTTGCATCCTGTTTCTCTAAGATGCATTTTAATATTATACTCCCATGGATGCCTTGATCTCCCAAGTGGTCTCTTCATCCACAGTTGACTAAAATTATATATGCTTTTTTCATATCTCTCATATGTGCTGTACTTGTGCTGCCTATCTCATACACACTAATGTTTACAGTTTGTAATTGTACAGAATCTGAATTGCCAGTGCTAATTTTATATGCAAGTTTGCAAGGTGCTGATAGTGTATACAGTTACCAAATAGTGCTAGACTTGAGAAATGAAAATTTGAACAAATTCTGCCAGATATATTGGTTCCATCTTATGTTAGTTTAAAGAATTAGTTACCAGATGGCTGGTTAATGCAGGTAGGATGACATCACGCCTCCCAGCAGGTCAGTATGATAGCCTTGAAGACTTCCATTTTCTCTCTTAGTCCAGAAGCTATAGTCCTGTATGGATGATGTTCAGAAATTTGGAACTGTTTTGTAGGTCTGATTTATGGCACTTCCACATGCCATATGGCTGTGCACAAGGATGCCCTTTTTGTGGAAGGTGTTTGGGGACCATACTACAGTGCCATGGTTCCAGGCTACTGGCTGAATGAAGGTGGTCAGAGTGCCACAGGCAAGCTGATTGATCACATGATAGACTCTCATCCTGCCACTGCGCAACTGAAAGCCAAGATTGGGAAGAGCGTGTAAGCTGGACATTTCATAAAATTCTTGTTTCTGTTCAGTTTGGTAATATTGAAATAGAGGCCATAAAATATTTGGGTTTCTAATGGTGGTAACTAGGAAGAAATATGAAAGTATCATTTTGTGCTTTATCACATTTTTTTAGCACATAGTGTTGAAACACATTGGTGAATAATTCATTGGAAGCAGTCATGGTGTAATCAAGGTATGATCCCAGCATTTGGCTGGAGGGACTGAAAGAAACCACAAAAAAATGTCTATCAGGATAGCCAGTGTCCTGATCGTCCTGACTGACATTTGAACTGAGCATCTCCAAATTGTAAATATAGAATGATGCTGCTACACAAGCCAGCTTGGTCCTCATATCTGTTGATTGACATTTTCACTGAGATAGGTCATCATTGAACAGAGCTTTCTCCGTTTGTTTCTAAGCCTATTGTGCCCTAGCCTTCCCAATTATTTTGACTGTAAAACTTATCTTATGCCTGCACCCACTCCTTGTATTCACTTTTGTACAACTTCCCCTACTTGGTCTTCTCAGTGGTCCTTTATTCATCTTAATTTTTTATGATGTTAAGAGAATTCCAAAATTTGTATATGGCTCAAAAGAAATATGCAGAATTTATTTCTTAATTGTCTGCTTTGTATTTTTTTGGTATTTGGGACCGCATCTAAAATTTTTGTTTGCATTAAGCTTTTTATGTCTGTATCCCAGACCATTAATTCATGCCATTATATTCTGTATAAATGTATGTCAAATGACAATAGAACAGAATGAATACAAAGTTTTTATTAGTGAAACTCTGAAAGTGGCTAATTAATAGAACATGAAAGAGACTGGAGTATTATACTAAAATCAACCTTAGAAATAGATTCTGGTTATTTGAATTAGAGTGAAATAGCTCCAGATTGTGTCTAGTTGTACTGATACACTGTTGAACCTGATTCTGTTACCAAAGAGTTAGTTCTGTATCACATCCTGGACAGGAATTAACCATTGTGATCTATAGTGGGAGGCCACTGTGTACGATTGTTTCTGTTTTGTATAGGCACATTCAACAGTATCTGAACAATGTTCTTGAAAATATGGCCAACAAACGAGGCGTTGCTTCAGTCTCCACGTTAACCAGTGACATTCATGTGTGGCCTGACTTCCATGGAAATCGTTCACCTCTTGCTGATCCGTCACTGTTGGGGATGGTAATATTGTTTCAGTTTATTCCTTATATAATTAAAATTTGGAATTCCTTGCTCACTGAAGGTTTTGATGTCTGGAGTTACTGCTCTCACAGAAAAGGCACTTGATTCAGAAACGTGGTGTTGGATGCATATACTGTTATTAAGAGGTTAAAAATGTAAATCTTAAAATACACAAAACTAGAATTTTGCCTGTTGTTTGGTATGGATGTGAATCATGGTTTCTCACCCCATGAACATAGATTGATGGTGTTTGAGAACAGGACACCGAGGAAAGTGTTTGGAACTAGGAGAGAGGGAATAACAGGAAACTGGAGAAAAGTGCATAGTGAGGAGTTGTGTCATTTTTATTCTTTACCAGATATGATTACGGTGATGAAATTAAGGATGCTTCGATGGACAAGACATACAGCGTACATGAGCTAAAATAATGCATTCAGGACTTCAGTCAGAAAGCATGAAGGGAGGAAATCATTTAAGATACCTAGTCATAGATGGTATTATAATATTAAAATAGGTGTTAAATGAGTGTGAGGGTGTGGACTGGATTTACTTGGACCAGTATAGGGCAGGCATGTTAACACGTCAATCGCAGGATGATTTTTGGTTGATCTTGTAGGCCTATAAGGAAATTATACATGAAAAACATGTAAATTCACTTGTAATATAATATGATTATATTCAGATTTTGAAGGGAAAATATGTGTTAAAGTAGTCTGTACTTTCAGTGTATGTTGCTTTTACAACAAACATCATATGTCATGTTATTTTTACCAATATTTTTGCTTAAAGCGAGGTATGGCAATAGGAAGGGGTGGCAGATCACTGGCAGTTTTGACACTAAAAAGTCAATCACAACCTGTTCGAAGTTGGACATGCCTGGTATAGGGTATGCATACATACATAAGGGGTGGGCCCTTGCACCGTGACCTTCAGTGATCTCTTGTGCATAGATTCTGAAGAAGGAACTGTGTTAGATGAAGTTAGATGCAGCACAATCAGTACAGTGACTAGGTGTGGACTGAATGGCTACGATATGACTCCAGTTAGAGGTGTTTTCAGTGTTCTCTTCACCATCATATCCATTACTGTTTTGTGGTTTAACCAGTCTTCTGTCTGATGGGTACCAAGACCTCACTTCCTATGGATAAAAGTAGCTTGAGCTTGAAGCTCTCTGATTGATTTTCAAGGTTAATATGTTGGGCTTTACTACCCCATCCTCATTCACCATCACACAAGTTTGCGACCAATATGTGAGTGCTACAATTCAGCATGATGGAGGTGAAGAAAGAATGCATGAGTTTCAAATTAAATATATGCATGAACAAGAAGTACCTACCTAGTAGAGTGAGGTTGAAAATCAAAAATATTAAGATACAAAGATGTACATGTATGCCACATTTTGTTTTCTTGCAAAGGTTGTACTATTTCCTTGGCTGATGGGATTCAGCGTTCTGCTCTTCTGCTGGGTGTCAGCTTGTTTTTGATCAGGGGCTGTCACTAGGTAAGGTTAGTATGCCAGGCTGCTTGAAGCACACCACTAACTTCATGTGTGATGGTTGCACTAATCTGATGATTGATCCATGTACATGTCACATTTGCAGTTTGGTAACTGTTGATGTGAGGTTTGACAATAAAATAACCAGATCTTCTGAAAACGGTTGTATTTTGTCACTAACCATTAGTGGCTGTTGTTAGATTGAAAATTCCTCCTGATCTTGCACAAACACACACATCCCAAGATTTCTTCCATGCATATACATAATTTTTTGAAGTCCTTTTGGTACTGAGTCACACTGCTCTGTTTGTAACAGACCAATTTAAGTATTCAGTTTTCAGAAGATGAAAAATTGAATATAGTGGATATATAAACACTGGTATTTATTCTTTTGACCAAATCCTGACTTGCTTAAGGAACTGTGTCAGAAGCACATTTGTCCAGTTAAAGACTGTTGTTTTCATCAGATGCACAACTGTACCAATCCACGATATGAAAGTAGAATGCTTGATTGACTGTTGTTTGCATAAAGGAACAGATTTGGAATAGACAGTTCTTTTGATTTTGAAAACAGACTGCTATGAACAAGTTCTTAATGGTTCTGACAATGTTAACAGTTAGTATGTTGGGTCATATTATTTGAAATCAACCATGTCTCAGAAAGAGGTCCATTTTTTAAACATTGTGTTCAAATGATGGACAAAGTCAGAAAACCAACAATGCTAATAGATTGGTACGGTTTACCATTGAATTTTATCTGTGTGTATGTGTGTTGACCCTAGACTTTTTCATTGGTGATATTAGCATTTTGCTTCTGAGTGATCCTGGAAGACCCAGGCCATGTTAACTGGTTACTTATCTTTTATGCAAAAGATAGATTTTTTCAAAAATACTTGCTGAAAAACCTGAACAGATTTGTTTCTTTCTGTCATGGTTTTCTATTGCCAATGATTTTTCAGTATCATTTTACATACTTCCATGTTCAGATTTTGAGACAGTATCAGTCAGACAATTAATGTATTCACATTCAGTTCATTTGAGAATTTCTGAATAGTCATCTTGCTCACTTCTTCCATGTTTTAATTAGTCCTTGAAGTTCTTGGATGGCCATCATCTTTAACTTCATGAAATCTTGTAACCTGTAAAAAGAACCTGTGCTTCATTGTTTCATATTCATAAACTTGCAACATTTTAAATGCCAGTGGCATTTTTTGCTAATTTTACAGACAATTTCATGCTGATTTAATGTGTTAAAAATGTGCTAAAATATAACATTATTAACAGTGTTAAAAATTGATCGCCCAATTTTTGACAGAGGAACTGAACAATTTTTTAATAAAGCCTTTGTAGCTGCTGCAAAGAAGTTATAAATCCACATGATATTAATACATCTCAAGCAGTCGTGTGTTCTAATGTATACTGCCTGCTGCTGCCCTATTAGACAGGAAATCATTCTGGTTACTTCATTGTCATTACCTCATTTTGTGGCTTCATTTTAACCATTTCTCTGTTATTCATTCCATTGACCTGATGAGGCACTTTATGCTTGGTCTTCCAGAGTCTGAGTTGGCTAATATGTAGAGGCTGATTTCCTCTTGCATGTAATTGATACATATTCTAATAGATGACACAAATATGCAGAATATTTTGATTTTCAGGATCATCATCTTCTGCTCCACCTCCTCCTCTTGGTGAAAAGGTCTCTCTTGTAAGTGTTGGTCTTTTGGAGATTCTTGCATGGCCTGTAGTGTGAGTCTCGACAGTAAGATGACTTCACTGTGTGTGTATTGTGTGTTATTGTATTTACATAGAATATACAGATGTTCACTGTAAATATTTTAATTACTATCCCCCATTGATATTTTACTTTCACTTTAGAATATATCCAAGATAATCAGAAAGATGTGGAATTAGATGAACCACCTGCTCTGTGCTGATAATATGTCCTAGATGAAAAAATATACATGAAAAGGGGGGAAAAAAAACAGAAAAGTCTCACACATTTTCAGTCAGATTCCTCGCTACTCATAAAGCATACATTTCTGTTGCAGACTTCTGGTAATACAAATTTTGTAATATTTGAGGTTTTCACGGCGGTGACTATGAAGAAAACAGTCTTCTGGGATGAGGCACCATGTAGATGTGATGTTAACCGATGTTTCGGAGGAACGTATTGCCTCCATCTTCAGGGTAGAAGGAAAAATAAGAACACCCGCAAGCGAAGAAAGAGTGAGAACATCAGTCCAGTCTGATGGCATCGGTTCTCACTGTCTCTTCGCTTGCGGATTTTCATATTTTTCCTTCTACCCTTAAGATGGAGGCGATACGTTCCTCCGAAACATCGGTTAACACCACATATACACGGTACCACATCCCAGAAGACTGCTTTCTTAATACAAATTTTGTTAAATTTTGTGTTTCATAAATTCATCAGAATTTGGCACCTTTGCAAGTTCGTAATTTTTGACTGATGATCAGTACTTCATGCAGAATTTGTAGGGATGTGTGCTCTCTGTCCTTGTACCAAGTTTCATATACATAACTCCATTGCTTCATTAGATGTCACCATCAAACTAAATGCAAAGTGCAGATTTCATGCTGGAGCAGTTTTATTACGTCTTCTACAAACGAAAGTTAACTTGAAGAAAATTTAAATACTTTGCACAGATTTGAATTTCAGTACCTTATACTCATATTATTTGGTAATAGTGTCCCTCCCACCTTGCAACTTCATGAGCTATTCTTAACACTTGCAGGAAAGTACAAAGTATGAGGCTAGGATGGTTTCTAGCAGCATAATGCCCATGCCATGTTTTGTGAACATTTTATCAAATGGTTCAAAAGTTAAATTGAGGACATACAGGTAGCACAGTGTTCTTGTAAGCTTGCTTCCTTCCCTTAAGAAAGGAAAGTAGGCTGGGAATGTGGTTTTACATTCACATTGCAGCTGTGAGTTCACATATGGTGTTTTCCATATGTTGGGTTGAAATGAATGTTTTCAGAACAGTAAAATTTCACACACTCTGCTATACAGCATAGTGCACACTAAGTCATTAATCAGACTGATGGGATTTTGTCTGTTTTTTCCTTAAAGATACTGCTTCCTTGGTTTTTTCCTGGCTTTCATTATGTATGCTCTTTTTAATCACCTAAGCTAAAGAAAATTTGGTAATACAGATTGTATATAACAAATTCAAATCCAGTGACTGGCTTTTCTTTTGGAGCTGTTGAACCTTCATGAAGTCTAATACCAGAGAATGAATAAGAGAGGAAAGTGAATGCTAGCTTCTAGGCTTTCTTGCTATATTATTATCGTGGAGCTGGGAGAGCTCGGCCTGTATAGTGGCTGGGCCCGAGGTTGGATCACAAAGAAATCAAGGCTCAATTTCAGGCAAGGGCAGAGATTCTTCTCTTCTTCACAGCATTCACACTGGCTCTGGGGCCTACTAAACCTTCTATCTAATGGATGCTTGGTAACCAAGGCATGAACCTGAGTACTCACTTCTTTGTTGTTCCACGATTAAGAATTTGTTGACCTCTACCTCTACTGCCTGATATATATTGGGTGTCCGGATGAAAGGTGTCCAAAATAAAAAATTTATATCTTGGAAAGTAATTGTCATACACGTATCCAGTTTATGTCATCGGAAAGGAACACCCTGTAAGTTTTTCTTTTCCATACCCGGCTTATGTGTATGCACCGCCACATTTCTGCCACCATGTTAGGAATCACTTGGACAGAGTGATAGCTGGGAGATAGATCGGCAGAAGTGGACCAATTGCTTGGCCTCCTAGGTCGCCAGATTTAACCCAACTGAATTTTTTCTTGTGAAGAACATTGTGTACCAGGTTAAGATCAATGACCTGCAACACTTGAAAGCCTGCATAAGGGATGCTGTGGCTATAGTAACACCAAACATGCTGGATCGTCTGGATATTTGTCGTGGCACCAAGAGAGCCCACGTTGAAATTTATTGAGGAAGTAACTTTGATAGTTTCCCTTTGTAGTGGTGTAACCCATAAATGTGTATAATAAAAGCTTACTAAAATATCATTATTTTATTTTGGGTACCTTTCATCCAGACACACTGTATTTGTAGCACGGTTATTAAGTACATAAAGATACAACTTTTACACTACATTATTGTTCAAAAGGTTTGAATGTGGTTGCTGTCATGGTATAAGGTGGGAGGAGAAACTAAATAAAACAAAAAGTATTAGTGTAATGAAAGCAGTCACTGAAAGTCTTGTCTATACCATATTTGCTGCATACAGATATTGTTAAACACATTCATGTGACAGTGGATTGACCATTGGCATAAGTACAAAAACAAAATATTAGTATCACTTTTAGAGTTTCTTAATATTTTTTGTGAATTTGTTCAGATCTCTGGGTTGACATTGGCGGCAGATGAAGAGAACCTGGCACTCATCTATCTAGCAACTATTCAAGCTCTGGCTGTAAGTTCTACTTAGGTTATATGATATCAAATTGCAGATTCATTGTAAATGATGAATTGGAGGAATGTTGATGAAAACAGCCATTGCCTTCTTTACTGCACTGCCCAGCACATGTCTCTGTTACATTTAGTGTGGAGGAAATGTCACTCAGAAATTAAGTTATATTTTGTTTTGAATTTGATTTGTTTCTTGATGTATTTGATGGTTGCAATTGAGTCAGTTATAAACCTTTTAATGAAGTGGCATTATTGCTTGACAGTATTATTAGTCATCTTCATGGTTAGGCTATTTAGTTTATGGCTGCAGGTATAATCTTGGGGTTCTGTTTTAGAAATGTAAGTACAGTAGAGTCCCCATTATCTGACATTTATGAGGAGTGTGATCTTTTGATTACATGAACTTGCCTGTTGTGTGAGGAAAACTCTTATAGAGACCCACTATGAAGTCCAAACATTACTCTAGTTCTTATGTGGGAGTCTTAGGTGACACAGCAGATTGATGGATGTAACATTTTTGATTCCTACACCATAACACTAAATGGCCTATTGTACCAGCCCAGTACAGTAGATGATGATTGTGGGGCAGTCAGTGGAATGAGAATTGGCAGGGGAAACTGAAGTACTTGAAGAAAACCTGCCCCAGTGCCACTTTACCCACCACAAATCCCACATGACCTGACCTGGGCTCAAACCCAGGCCACCGCGGTAGGAACCTGGTGACTAACCACCTGAGCTGTGGCACAACCCATATGAAAACACTGGCTAATGCTTGTACCTTCTTAGCCTTTCATTTAGTATCAAAGCATCAACAAGTTTTTAATGTTTCAGTATGGCACACTCCACATTATAGATGTGCTGCACGCAGCAAACCACTCTAACATCCAGTCGTTGCTGATGTGTGGGGGGCTTAGCCGCAACCCACTGTTTGTTCAAACTCAGGCTGATGTGGCAAAGCTTCCAGTTCTGTGTCCCCAGGAGAGTGAATCAGTTCTTGTTGGAGCAGCAATCCTTGGGGCATGTGCCGCAGGGGAATTTCCAGATGTGCAGACAGCAATAATGGCAATGGGAGGTTCTGCTGACATTGTCATTCCCAGGGACAAGGAGCACAGGTATTTACACACTGTTTCACTGCTCCTGAAATGGTGTTTTGGTTATGGACAGTGGTTATATGTTAGAAGGGATATTGAAGGGTATCCCAAAGATGGATCAACCTATCTTATTCACAGCAGTAGCATTAGGTGCATATAATGTCCCATCAAACTTAGTATAGCAAGATGCTGAAAAGTACTTTACAGTACAAAAATTATTCTTGGACCATTCATTCCAAGTTTTGCTTACAGCACAGTTTTTTTTTATGTTTTCACAGATTAAAATTCATGATATGAGAAAGTTCAGGGTTCTATAAAAGGAAATTTTCTTATTTATGATTTTATAATGTCACAGTGGGACTTGAGCCACTGGATTCAGGAAAGGCAGATTTAACTCTGTTTATTGCATCAGAATCCACGTGAGTAAACATAAAACTTTTGCCTCAAGTTGATGTTACAATTAAAGTAGAAAATACAAAAATAAGATAAAAGATAAATATAAAGTGGTGAAAAATGTGTTTTCTGGCCAAATGAACATGGGAGGGGGAGTAAGATTTTGTGGCAAAGGGACCAACTTTTATAGCAATAAGATAACCACCCCTGTTTAATGCATTGTCAGTATTTGTGACTACAGTAAACTGATTTGTATTTATACTTTCTTCTTTATAGATATCATCAAAAGAAATACAGAGTGTTCCTGAAGATGGCAGAACATCAAAGAGAGTACAGGGCCATAATGTCCCATGAATAGAGGCCTACATCCTACTGTTATGGTTACATTTTTACACAAAGCTTTTGTTCATGGTACAACTTGAAGATATGATTTATATCATAACTGCATTTTATACTCAACAAGGTAAACACATACAAGAATTTGAAAAAATAATTGAAACGCTACAGATACTATATACATTTCTTTATTAATATGGTGTTGGAGGACTAGGACCAACTTTTGCCTTCAGTACAGCTGCAGTCCTCCTTGGAAAGGGCTCGTACAGGCTTTGAACAGTCTTTAGCAGAGCTTCATACCATTCTTCTTGAAGAACATCTTCAAGTTGCTTTAGAGATGTTTGAGGTGTGAATCTGTACCTCACTCTAGTCTCCAAAACTGACGAGAGTGGTTCAGTGGTGTTCATATCTGGTGATTGTGCTGCCCAGGGAAGATGCTGAAGTTCACCTTCATGCTCTTAAAATGTGTCCAAGTACTCCCTTGCAGTAATTCAGCCATGAACGGTAATAATGGGACCAACAGAGTACTGTACCACGATACTGCTGCCTAAACCATCACATAACCTCCCCTGTGTTTTACTGTTGGAACCAAACATTCTGAATTGTAGGCTTCCTTGGGTGTTCTCCTGATGTAGGGAACAGCATGAAGGACAAATCATCCAACCATATTACACTCATTTCCAGTTGTCTGATGTCCAGGTTATATGGCCATAAACCCATCATTTATGCATGTGAGGATTACTTTCAGTGATCAGAGGTTTGGCATTTGCAGACCTACCATGGATGTTGGATCTCTGAAGACATCAGAGTCTTTGAGATGTACATTCAGTTCTGATGTCATCTGTGCTGCAGTAGTTCTGTGATTTTTCAAAACAGTCCTCAGTGTATGACAGTCTGTTCCTCTTCACTGATGTTGTCTTCCCATGATTCGTGTATGCTGACATAACCTTAGAAACTGAGGCTCTCAGTACAGCTAATGATTTCGTTTTTGTCACAGATGCTCCAGCTGAACATGCACGAATGGTGTGTCCACTTCCAAGCTGAACGAGTCTGCCATTTTCCGATTCTTTCACATGAACTGTCAGTCAGCACTACCACTAATGCATTTACACGAGCACTACAGAGTGTAAACAAGTGGAAGAATGTTCTTTGTTGTCAACTGAAGTTCCTTCAGTGTAGCCAACGCGAATTCTGTTCCACAATTTCTTAGTTTTTCCATTATTTTTTCCATCTCTTGTGTATGTTACTTATTGTCTTAAGGTTATAATCTTGTTACTTTTTATTTTCTCTGAAATCCATTCGCCAGAGTTCATGCAGGTGTTCAAGTAAGAACATTCCTCTTTTAGAATCTCCTATCAAAATGAATACTCTGTTTTTAATTTATGTTTGAATTTTTTTTATTGCTAGTGGGGTGGGACTAAGTTCCTTGTACTGCGGCCCCTTCTGGCCTACTGTACCAGCCCCAGATGATAGGTGAGAGTGATTGTGGAGCAGTTGGTGGAATGAAGATTGGCAGGGGAAACCAAAGTACTCGGAGAAAACCTGCCCCAGCGCCACTTTGTCCACCACAAATCTCACTTGACAAGACCCCGGATCGAACCTGGGCCGCCGCGTTGGAAAGCCAGTGACTAACCGCTTCAGCTATGGCGCAGCTTTATGTTTGAAATAAGAAAATATTATTGTTATGATGTTTTCCTATGTGGAAGAATAGTCTGAAACTGGAGAAAATCCAGTCAAAGTAATGAAGTCTTAACCTTAACTTTAACCCTTCTTCCTCATGTTCCTTCCAGTTTTTCATCCTCATCCTTCCTTCTGCTCCTTTTTCTCCTTTCCCTGTCAGGTTCACCTAAACTCTCCCCAACAGGACATAGCCATCCCAACCTGTTTATATTGAACACTTTGCAGCTTTCAATTTCATTCCATCAGTAATATTGTGGTGCGTACAAAAACTTCTGATGTTGCAGTGACACTAGCATCATAAAATGTAAAATTCTAAAATATACAGTAATGCATTGAAAGATATCCCAATGTCTGTTAGAGTTTTGTAAGGTGTAAACAACATTTAGATTTCAATTTCATGGCAATAACTAATAAACCATTGGTGCCAAGTATGTGAAATTGTATATGGATATACATCATAAATATACCTGCAACTTCTGTGTGGAATATGGTTAAAACGTTAAGTTACAGCTACAGTAACAGTTTAAATGTTTCAATTATATTTAATCTGCATTGAATTTGTGCAACAGGAATTGCTACAGAAACTGACTGTTAAATTGTTTAATTCATATATGAGACCTGCTATCATTACTATCCAGACTGAAGCATTTAAAGGAAAGTTAACTTCATAAGTTCATCATAGAACATCTGACATATGTGAGATACTGACCATCAAATACTGAAATGAACTTCATGGTGCAACCTGCGCATCTTCTGGGCGGGTGTCACGTATGGGGGTACGCATGATGAATAATTGTGGATTCTAGATTTGATAATTAGGTTTATTTGACATCACTATTACAGTTGCACTCAGTTATACCAGTTAACACACACTCTGCGTTCTCTTGTATTCTGGTTCTTCTGACTTCACTTAGTTCTGAACTGATGGCTTCTCAACGGGCCTCCTTTTATCCCTGCTAGGTGGTTGGGATAGGAATCACTACCTAGAAGAGTTCTGTTTTTCATATCCATGGTAACAGTCCGTTTAGAATGTCGTTACCATGTATGTCTCCAATAGGTACAGAAAAACCCAGAGTAACAGTGTATTTCGCATTACCATGGGAATGCGCCCTACCAAGCCCTTACCGCAGTTAGCCAGGGAGTGCTCTTGATGCATGATTTCTCAACACGAATGTGGTTCAAAGGTTGAGCCATGATTACAGTATCGCCTTGCGTTTTACTTATTGCATAGCAAGTTGGGTTCAGTGCTGTCATACAGGAGATGGTATTATTTTTGCTACTGTTATTAGATAAGTTACTTTACATAAACTGAATGACATAAGTAGTGGTGAGTCCAAGTGACTGCATGGTACAGAAATCAGTGCATTTTACATTTTGGTTTTTGTTTGTAACATTAAGATGTAATACAAGAGATGATACAAGGGAACTCTGCATTGTTCTGCATTGTATGTTCAGTTGATTATATATGGGATGGGATCGAGTTGGTATGAGAAGTGAGATTACAGGCATGGCTCCCAGTTACTTAGATACCTACTATGGGGACACTCATTGCCCTCAGACAGGAGGATGGTTACAGATTAATGCGATTAGGGTTATAAAGTGTGAAACCCCGCAACTGTGTGATAATTAATTGTAGCCGTTATTTGTAGATTGTTAAATAAACCAATTAACCATCTCTACGGCGTCTTCAGTAACAAAACACGTTACAATACCATATATTATAGTCTTCCAGTGCCTCCCATCTTGAAGCCCAGAAAAACAAGGCAAGGAAGTATACATTCTCAGGGTCCCCCTCACCCCCAACAAACCATCTGATTGGAAGCTGTGCTCTTTAAGTTTCAGCTTTTCTGACAAAGCAGACCTGGCTATCAGCAGTCCACTTTCCATCCAAAGAGTAAAAATCAGCGTTTATCACAGCCTGGGAGTACTGCCTCCCAAATATCTCCCAACCCAACAATTTAACGCAGTCCAAAATGAGCCTTATAATAGTGCACTGCTCCATCACTGTTCAACACAGATGGGTGGGAAGACATCCTGGAGGTCCATAGAAACTTTGAAAAGGACAGATTCATCCAGCAAGGTCTCCCCAAGTCAACCTGTCTAATGTGTTCATCCCTCTAGAATATTATTATGAACTGTAAATAACCAACTATCATGGCCCATGGTCTTGAGTAGCTGATAGTTCTTTAGCTAGTTTAGAAATTTCCTGTTCTAGAGCCAAAGGTTGATCACGATGATGAGTGCCCTCTATCATAAGCCAGGCCAGTCCATTTCACATCTTCACTTGTTTTTCTGTGTAATACTATTGCTGTTCCACCTAGATCTTCCACGCTGTCTCTTCCCAGGTTTACAAACCAAGTTTATATATACATGATATATTTTGTACATGTGTATTACATATTCAACCCTTCTCATCTTCCTTGACATAACCATTCTAACAAAAGGAGCTGAAAGCAGAAACTATGAAGTTCTTTGTGTGATTGTGTCTATTCTCCAGTTATGTCACCTTTGCTTCAATTCAAATATTCTCCTCAGCATCTTGTTCTTAAACATCCCAAGTTTCTATTCTTCCTTCAGCATAAAATTCGCTTAATGGGGGGTGGAGTTCAACTGGGTCCACTCGGCATAGTGGCCACTGATTGGCCTATTGTAGCCTGCCCCAGGTGATTATGATGGAGAATTTAGTGGAATGAAGATTGGCAGGGGAAACTGAAGTACTCTGAGAAAACCTGCCCCAGCACCAGTTTGTCCACCACAAATCCCACTTGACCAGACCCGGGATCGAAGCCGGGCCACCACAGTTGGAAGCGACTAACCGCTTGAGCTATGGCGCGGCCTTTTCCTTCAGCATAAGTCTCACATCCATAAGAGGTAAAATTAATTTTATAAACATATTTTTATTTTTACGTAAGTTCTACAAAGGACACTTAAAAAATATCAAAGATTTAAAAATGAATGGCAGTAAGCACATAACACAAATACCATCCAAATCTCTTATTGTTGTTTCTGAATTCCAGATGGTGCAACATTTTTTTTTTAAATTTATCAGCAATTCTTATATTCTCATTACAATATTATGGCCCCTTTTTATATGTAATATGAAATTCCACACAGCCAGATCAGTTTCAGTATTCTCACAAATAGTGGCAAAATTTCATAAGTTTGCTTTGTTACATGCATGCACATACACACACACACACACACACGTGTAACTGAAAGGTGTGGGCAAACGCTGGACACAAGTTCTATATACTAAAACAAGAAAAAATGTCCACACCATGTATCTGGAAATATTTAATTTGTGAGTACAAATAATAAGCGCTCAAAATGTCCATGAGATTCAATGCATGTCTTGACATGTCTCATCATGAACTACTGCATCTGTTCAAAGATGCTGGGGTAGTTGCAGACAGTCTAACAGGCAACCACAATGCAATGGTGAAGTGCCTCTTCATTTTCAACAGGAGCTGTGTACACAAGGGATTTCATGCATCTCCACAGGTAAAATTCCAAAACGATTCAAATTTGGCAAGCATGGAGGCCATGCAGTGGGTCCTCCTCTACATATCCATCGGTCATGATAGGTGTTATTGAGAAAATCTCACACAGCACAGCTAAAATGTGCCAGAGCACCATGATGCATGTACCACATTCGTGCTCTTTCTGCCAGTGGTTCATGTTCCAGTAGCTCTGGCAGACCACGTAAAAGGAAATCTCAGTATTGGTTGCTTGTAAGCTCATGTGAAACATTTGAACCACAAGTCCCAGCCCAAATATTAATGCTGAACTGCTGCTGGTCTCTAGAATGGATTACACCATGATGATTCTCCTCTACCCACTGGTGTTCGTTGTGAATATTGATGATGCAAAGGTGAATGTAGAAACATATTATTACCTGATGATGGCCAGAGAGGCCAAAACATATTGCAATGTATTATATAGTATACTTATACACATAAAGTGTACTGAAATAAACAAATAATGATCCCATCTGTACCCAAATGTGCCTCATCTGTAAAGAGCACTGATGAAACAAAGAAATACTCAGCACTTCGTTGAACAAAACAAAAGTTCCCTCATGCTGGAAAATCAGCTGTAACTCACAAATTAAATGTTGCTATAGAAATGTCTTGTTTTGGAATGTAGACCTTGTGCCCAAAGTTTGTCCACACCTTTTAGTGACACCCTCTGTGTTTAGGCGCACGTGTACATGCATGCATGCATGCATGCACAATATATACAGCCTTAGGAAACCTTTTATGTTTTGCTGCATGAGCGGTTCACCTACCTAATTAATCATGATTATTATTTAAGCTAGCTTTTTCATGTTTTTTAAAAATTACTGTGACCAAAGTTCTTTGAGTGCTTCAGCAGATAAGAATCTGTTCTTTCATTTGTGGGGCCTATTCCTTGTGCTTCATTTGCATGTAGTCGAGAAGCCTAGCAGCTTGAATGTGACTGGTTTTGTATTGGCTGTATGGTCTTGTCAGATATATTGTGTCAAAACAAACTGGACAGTAAGTCAGTACTGCAAATGCTTGGAAAGATATTGTATACAGTGCAGTGTTAAGTTCTTTATCTCTGGAATGTTTGAAACTAGTGAAAATCCATATGTTTGCTTCTTTTTTGAGTTCACATATTTTGACCCTAAGAGGAACAAAGTGGACAATTTGTGATATAACATAAAAAGGAACTTCATGATGTTCATATCACTTGGTATAATTAAGGCAGCAAAACCACAGAGATGACTGTGTACACAGCTCAGATGTGGAAGGAAAGAAATGGATGCAGAAATTTGGTGGGAACCTTCTTACAAAGTGATCATCTGTAAGCCCAGGAATGAGATGAAAGGAAATAGTCATGTGAACCTTAGTGAAATATGTTTTGAGGATGGGAAATGGATGTACCTGGCTCAAGGTTGTGTTGAACCTGTAAGTTCAGCAGCTGGGTATTAAAGGCTGACCTATCCAATATTCAACATAATAATTATGGATAGTTGTGAAGAAAGGTGACTATGACAGATGAAAGTAAAACCAAATACTACGTTCTTCATTCTTATATTTCTAATCTCAACAGTGATAAATATTCTATTATACATATACATATAACAGTAATTTCAGATGTCAAGATAACACACACAGTGTTCTGTGTACCTCTTCAGGTTTACTGCCTGCCATTTCCTTAGCTCGGTGGTACAAGTATGTGTTCTCATACTCCTTTATGAGTCTCTCTGGCAATGGCTTATTCCAGTCAGCTGGAGGTTCCAACCTTTTCTTCCATACATCATTGTTATAGTGACCCTCTAATCGTTTTAATCGACGATTTTTCTCACTCTGTACCAGTTCTTTCTGTAATATTGAAAGAGATTAGAATTAAATGTACTGTTGATGAGAAATCATTGTACTGTTTGTTGGAATTTATAGTTATCATTGGTGAAAGGCCACAAACAGTTTGTACTCTCAACAGACTGCATCCTTTTCTGTCTCTGGAACCTGTGTTAAGCTGCAGGTTCCTCTTACCAATCCAATTAAAAAATAAAAAACCAAAAGGAGGAAATATACCCAATATTAACATAAAAATGAGAGTATTTTTAAATGTATCATCTACATTTGAACACAGAAAAAATATATCCAACTTGATTTTGAAGGAAATGTATAAAATATTAATATCAAGAAATTAAAATTATTTTTTAAATAAGGTACCATTTATGCTTTAATACAGAGATCCACAAATAGATGTTTTTCAACATCTTAAATGTGAGTTGTAAATTTTCTCCCTCCCCACCCCCTCAAAATCCTAGCCATTGTAGCTGGGTCTACTCTATGCCCATTAACCATTAAGTCATAACAAATTAAGAAATGGCAACATTAGTGCTTTGCATTCTTTCCACATGCATTTACTCAGCCGAAAGCTGTATCGTCATTTTGATTACAGGGCATGCAAAACTGAATTCCATTATAAGTAGCCAGTTTATTTTTACCAAAGCATTAGAATTATGTTCATCTCTCCACCGAACACAGCTGTTAAAATCTCTTTTCCACTGTGAGCAGTCAATAGTTTCACCATATATGAAGTACTGATGAAAACGAGCCTTTATACTTGTGCAGTCACTATATTCCTCATTATACATTTCACATGGTCGAATCTGAAATACAAAAGCAAATACACAAATAGACAAATTCTCGCTGTTCCCACAAATAAATAAAACTGTCTCTCTTAGAGTTAACAATACCATTCTGCTACTAACAGCATCCCCACCACGGCCAAATCTCTTTCTCTCTCCTTCTAGCATTATGTCTGTATCTACCACATGGCTGAACCACTTGATCTGGGTCATTCCATAGGTTTCTCTCCATTAAGTTTTATTTCTTACACCCTTCTTAGTATCCTTGTTTTATCCACTCTCACTAGCATGAAATATTCCAGTTTCCTACCTTCCTTTCTGTAAAACATGTGTCTGCAACTAAAAGTCTACATACCAAATAACTGATCCCATGAAATCTGTTACGTAATGACAATGAAAACATTTCATTGTTTATCATCATCAGTATGCTACTGTCTAAACTTGAGACAGGAGGAAAAGTAGAACTATTCAACGGGTGATTCCTGATAAGGGTGGTCATACGTATTTGAAAACACGAATTTCATACAATCACTTCAACACAGAACACACAGGGTAACTGCGAAATTTATATGCATGTTACCAATTGGCGGCAGTGATAAACAAAGGTAACTGGGTACGTAAAATTCTGCATGCTTATTAAATGTAAACGCAAGATGAAATAAGTGCTGCGAATTATACACATGCTTCCACGACAGCGTTGAGGTTATGCCCGTAAATCGTCATACATCTCCTAATTCGAGGGGTGGGCAATAAAATAAACATGGAATGACTATATGACAAGCCAAATATTTTAACGAAATACAGACAGAACTTGCGTCGACAAAAATTCTGAGCTGTAGAGAGAACGGGTATACACCACTAAAAGAATGCACACCTCCAAATTAATAACGTACATAAAAAATTCAAGACGGCTGAAAATATCACTAGAAATGATCAGGTGAACAAACGGCTTAACTCACTGCATATCTGAAGAGCCACGAAATATAACCAGTTCCATCAGAACTTAACATCTTGTGAAAACAAAGTTTATATTTCTACTTAAAAAGCTTCATCTTAATATTAATATTTATCAACACTCGACTACATAAGGCAACGTTACCATCCATTTATCTTCAGATTCTGCAGCCGAACTTGACATTTTGAAGAATTCTAAAATATAACCCAGGCCCCTACGTTCGACTGGACCCCGCTTTCAAATTAAAGCCTTCAACTTTATATATACCATATATACAACAGACCGCATTTGATGCCACAGATCACAACTAACCTACACACAGACACACTCAACCCACGGATACGCCCATTCCGCGGATATGCCTCTGTTGATAACCCGTGCCTGTTATAATGTTGACGATGTTGACAGTGTTGACCTGCATTTGGGACTGTATAACATATTACTTTAACAATGTACATTTATGAATTAGCGTTCAGTAGAAGGCCATATAACAATAAAAATTGACTGCACTTGACCAGCTCAGCATGGTGCACTATATTTGAAAAAATACGGAGCAATAAGTTCGTATGGCAACAGGCGTGACCATTGTGGTTTGAAGGACTGTTGTACTGCGATGTGGAAAGCAAATGGAAAAACTACCACATTATCACTTTTCCTGGTTAGTCTCTTTCCAAAAACAGAGATACCATGTATGGGACCAGAAGACGAGGAAAAAGATGTAAGGAGATGCTGGATGACTTTAGGGACAGAAGAGTATATTTTATTTGAAGGAGAAAGCTCTAGATCGCTTTAAGTGGAGGAACTGTTTTGGAAGAGACTGAGGATCTGTCATATGACAGATTACTAATGAATGAATGAAACTTAACTCTATGTAGCAACATTAGGTATCACGCAGCGTGGCTTACTTATGACGTCTACCACCAGGGTTCATACCGATAAGTTAGATTTCATCTATCACATAGGACTCCTCCGACGATTTGGGAATGTTGCCAATCAAAAGTGCGGAGTAACTGGATATGTATCGGCAGGTGCCACGCTAGTCCGAAGCTGTTGAAGTTTGTACTACGGGGGTTCAAACGCAATTTTTAGCCTACGCTCGCTCTCTCTTATTCCCTCCGCCACCACACACAAAAATGCCCTTGTTCCATGTCTGCTTGTCCGCACATGAGAACTCGAGAACCGCTTAATGAGTCTTCATGAAATCTGATGCTGCGGAGTCCTGCTTACATTTGTCATTAAACTCCAATTTCGAGTAACACCCCATAACATTATACATGACGACCTATCTGCGTTTCTGTGCGAACCTCGATCTCAACTCGCTGAATAATTAGGGAGCGTTATTGTTCGATTACAGAAGAAACGCTGGTCGTATTGGGTGGTACTGAGCAGATATCTATCATTCTGAGATCCGTTGGTGTGATAAAAGAGTATCTCTTCGGACTTACTGCCATTAAAATATAATTGCGACTTAGTCGATGGTTTCTATTTTGGAAGATTTCGATTACTGAAAACTTTACCGATATTCAGAATAATTGTTGACCTACAGTCCGTAACCACTGATGGTTTTGAGGGCAGTCCTTTTCCGTTCATTACTTCTCCGGAGTTCAACTGTCCAGTTACTGCACTGTTGTCTCCCCCACCCCCGGCCAATATCTTGTCGCTGCATTCTACTGAATATCCTAAATATTGTATTTATCTTGTACTCGTTACTTCACGCCTGCTGTGCTGTGACCTCAACTGGACTATCTCCTCCCTTGAAGTTTTGGGACAACTTTTTATGTGCATGTCGGACTTTCAGATATTCTCGCGCCTGCACGGACGACCCAAAAAATTAGTCAAGTTTAAAATATTTCGGATTTCTCAGATGGTTCAAGAATTTCTTATATTATAAAGATATTTTTTTTTGCAGAAAATTTATTTACTTGGTATATTTTCAAAACATCAAATTGTTTTATTTCATGTAATTGACTTCCAGTATCAGCAATTTTTCGAAAATATTCAGTAATTCAAAACTTTTTACGCTTTTGAATGTCGAAAATTCCACAAAATCTCGAATTCATCGAAAACTTCTAAGTCACTGTGTGACCAATTAGAATAGTCCTGTCAGCACGAAAAACATAGTGCACACCAGGAAACACGCTGTGGCTGCAAAATGAATCCTTCAGCCGGGTCTTAGTACGGAACATAGTTCTGTACTCCTGAGCATAGGCGTTGCCCTAAGAATTGGAACATTTAGCACGAAGACCCCTAACATTCCGATAAAAAAATATCAATATGATCACAAGTAATTTTACCGGACCTGGAGAGGAACTAAATTTGCAGCAAAAACGAAAGAAGAATTTCAACCGCTTCCCCTCACGTGTCTCATTGGTATTAGCACAGCAAGCCTTACACGGAGCCTCAGCGAGGTGAATGTTCCAGTTTGGCTCCAATTTCGTCAGGCTTGCCCTCGGTTATCACAGCATTCTCTCTAGTGTATTTCTTGTCCAAGAAAGACCCAGTTAACATCATTTTCTTCGTCAATTTGAAAATTGTTAATGAAGCCGGAACTCGGAACATCTGGATGCTTATGGGAAATCTTCTCTTACACGCTATATATATTGACGCCGATCAATCCTGGCCCGTTTCAATTGGCCGATTAATAAAATGATTGTGAACTTTATTTATATGGGTTATCGGCACTTTAAATTCAAAATTTGTATTTCGATATTAATTCAACTTTATCGTATTCTATTGCCTTGTACTTGTAATGTGGTGTTTATGTGGAAATTTCTGGATTCTTGCAGCCCCAAGAAGTTTGGAGTTGTGACACGAGCAGTCATTAATTTTAGTTCGGGTATAGAAAACCAGACACGCCTACAAGAGTCAGTGAAGAAGTCAGGTTACAAAACTCGTTATATTTGCTTGGTGATGAGAATTACTCGAAGGCCGTTATGACGTAGTTGCCTCGTTCAGACTTCCCAGTGAGCAAAGGAATGTTATGTATCAATCCGCACTGAGGGGAACTCGAAATTTTGAATTCCCGACTTGGGAGTGTGCAAGTCCTCTCCAAACTTCTCACTTTTTCTCGACATGCTGAAGTGTACAGACGCGATGTCTGCACACTCCGAATCCTGGTGCACAAATATTAAATCAGTGAACTAGATTAATTTAAATAATAAATTTTAATTATAAGCAGTTTTTTCCCCCTTGGCACTACAGCCCCAGTGGGCCTAGGCCTACCTCCATGAACTTCTTCGTTCACTTCGGTTTTTCTAGATCTTACACATTCGGTAGGACTCCTTGGGTGGGTGATCAGCTCGTCGCAAGGCCTCTACCTGTATACAAACGCAGAAAAACGCGCACACACACAAACTAAACATCCATGCCCTGAGTGGGATTCGAACCCACGATCCCGGTTTCCAAGAAAGTGAAGACAGTACATGCCTTAGACCGCTCGGCTACCGTGACCGGCTATAAACAATTTACTTACACTTAATTAAACATTAGTGTACGTTATGGTAATACAAATGCAGCATATTATAAGCGAATTAACATCAAGGTGAATCATGTTGATAGTTGGTGAATTCTGGCATAGTTACCCATGAGTCTTTGCAAACCGAGCCAGCTAGTTTCCCGTACCTATATACTTACCTGCCTCCTTTAGTTAATTTTGTAAACACACCTTGTAGCGGCGCCCATCCTAAATACTTAACACCTTATCAATACGTCCCACATAATCAGAATTCCTGTTCGAAGATAGAATGAAATGTAGTAGAGACTGCACCATTCTGACCAAGCCATACTCATATATAAGTATATGTATACAGGCTGGAATCGTACATAAAATCCAGCTGTGTAAGTAAATACGCATTTCACCACTTCATAACATTAATTGTTGTTGTATTTGTTGCAGTTGTTTGTATTTCTCTGTAATTGTTGTAGTTGTTAATCGTATTTGGTTGTATTCATTGTGGTAGGATGTCCTTATTGTTGTGTTTTGTGTATTGTGTTTTGTTTGAACGTGTTGTCACTTAGTGTAATGTGTGTTACTTGTCTGTTGTTTTCCTATTGTGTACTACTGCCACCGGGCTAAAAGCCAATTGCAGTATAATAAATAATTAAATAAATAAATAAATATATATATATATATATATATCAGTGCTGTGCATGAGGACACAAAACAGACGTCTGAATGCATTGCGGGAGGAGAAACACAAGGATGACTGATGGATATTACAATTAAGCACACGTAGCTGCAGTGATGCAGTAAGATATATACAGTTAATGGAGACACTTGCGTATCTCTTCCCCCTATCTCTCGAATCGCATAAAGGGCGCTCAGCTACAGATAGCATAGTCTGCTAACATTCGGGGTGGTCCAGTTGTGGCAGTTCGTGGAAGGTACTGTAGAACTAGAATTGATGAACCTAGACGCAGCAGCAGAGGGATCAGAAGTGCTGGAGGATTATACCACAAAAGGGAGCAAGACGATAACCAGGAGGACAGACACCAGAATTGTTTATGAGAGGAAACCCATCTTCCAAAACCGAAACAAGAATATATGAATATACATGTATGTTAAATTTAGTTTTACGTCTGGTGCAAACCAGTTTCTTAGGGCTGACTTTCTTCTATAGAGCTGTTTCAGTGTTGCTGAAAGAAACCCCATGGCTATTTTTTTTTATTGCTAGTGTGGTGGGACTAAGTCCCTTGTACTACGGCCACTTCTGTCCTATTGTACCAGCCCCAGATGATAGGTGAGGGTGATTGTGGAGCAATTGGTGGAATGAAGATTGGCAGGGGAAACCGAAGTACCAGGAGAAAACCTGCCCCAGCGCCACTTTGTCCACCACAAATCCCACTTGAACAGACCCGGGATCGAACCCGGTCCGCCGCGGTGGGAAGCTAGCGACTAACCGCTTGAGCTATGGCGCGGCCTAACCCCATGACGCCCATGACTAAGACCATAAACAAATCGGGCCTTGGACCTTTCAGTTTTTGAAATTATATGCAAATAATCCTAGTTCAGTTTACTAACAAGCGGCGGATAGCGATGTTTAACAATGTTAGCCCCGGAGCCAGCCGTGGTTGTCTTCTTTTTGTAGAAAACAATTGGAATCTACTTGCGTTGCAGAAGCTTTGGGTGAGAGATTAGCTGATTCAGCGTCCTTGAAGGGCCTGCCAGTAGCTGCATCTGCGAGAAATGATGACACGGGCTCTTTGTAGAGTGGACTGCACACCAGGTTCCTCCATGGTCTGACAGTCGGGTGAGATGTTGACGAAACCGTAGTACGTTACCCATTAACGTTGTGTTGTGAAAGGGGGCCGTCAAAAAGACAACTTAAGTCCTCGGGCTGATGCTTCAAAGCGGTGTTGTCTTCTTTAAGATGAGCGATCTTACTATATAACATAGGGACTTAACCATCAGATTCGTAGACTGTCCGTTCAAGCTAAGGGTTTCAATTTGAACATTGAGAATATCCTTATTACACAGTTATGGCAAATTGATCTTCTAAGGCGAAAGAACTTTCTTCCTTACCGCAGTGGTAGAAGATGATCTCTGACGAGTACAGGAGTCTCACAATTCCTACTGGTTTTTCAGCCTTCACAATTTTTCGACGATTATCCACTAGCAGTATAAACAGCGTGCTCTGCTTCACTGGTCTGCAAACACGCACAATTAAATCTAACATCACAAACATTACGTGTAATGCATTTTTGTTTCCGATGAAAGGGCTTTTCACAAAGTTTATAAAGGTCTTCATTTTCTTCAATGAATGGTCAAACAAAAACAAACAAACTCCGTGATCTGTAGTTCGCAAGCGAACTATACCGACCGAGAGACCGCCGCTTGTCAACGAAGTTAGTGCCTAATTTTGCGGACAGAGGGTGTCACGTGGTCAGCGCAACGGATCCCCACGGCCGTTAATTTTGGTGTTCTAGACCGGAGCCGTTATTTCCTTGAAATAGCTCCTCAATTATCCTCACGAGGCTGAGTGGACCCCGATCCAGACCCACTACTTCTCAGAATATCTGGTAGTGCCGGGAATCGAACCCGAGACCTCAGGATCTCTAACCAGGAACTCGGACCACTAGACCACATAGGCGGTCAATAAAAAAATACACACACGCTCACTAGAATTGCACTGGTCACCAGACAAAAGTAAAAGCAACGCATTTCCTCTCATCACGAGTGCTAGAGCTCGAACAAGAACAACACCAGTATACGTTAATGTTTTAAAATCCAATTTAATGACTTTTATGTCAGTTTTGTTTACAGGTCTGTAGGAGGAAAGAGGAAGTCCAAGAGGTAAACTACAGTATGATATGATAGTTTGTTATTCGTCAAACATTCTCCAGATTAATACAAAAGCAGAAGGTTTCCTTGAAACAAACATGAATAGCTGTATCTCTAAGCAAAGAAAACAGTATTTTAGGGTTGACTGTTTTAAATTAGTTACTATTTGCCTTCCAAATATTTACCAAATAAGAGGTACCTTCTATCGTACTTATAGTGCATTCTGTAGGTCATGAGATCAGCAGCAGCAGTAATTATTGTTATTATTATTATTATTNATACCCTGTTTGGTAAGAGCAGTTTTTCCTCTTGTATTTGTGGTACACTTTTTTTTTCTTTTCTTTTTTCCCTTGGCACTACAGCCCCAGTGGGCCTAGGCCTACCTCCATGAACTTCTCCGTTCACTTCGGTTTTTCAAGATCTTACATATTCGGTAGGACTCCTTGGGTGGGTGATCAGCTCGTCGCAAGACTGGGATTCGAACCCACGATCCCGGTTTCCAAGCGAGCGAAGACAGTACATGCCGGTACACTATTTAGCATCTATATATTTTATTCATGTCATTCATTCCACCATGTACCACAAAGAGAATTCTGAGGAGTTCATTAACGCTGTTTGTTGTCGACTGTTTCTTCACACAGGATTAATTGTAGCACTTTAAGAAGGATTCCACGCATGTTATGGAAGGAGGAAAGAAACTTATAGGGGTTTTATATCTCATGTGACTGACCATATTTATTGTTATTTTCGTTAGACAGTAATGACTGGGCAGAAGAACAAGCAAGTTCAATGTAATTTAGAGCTTTGTCCCAGTTTGTAGATAATGATATTAACGATTGATGTATTTATCGTCCGTCAGTATTGCAACACTTGTTTATTCACTATTTAATTTTAATTTTAGTTCAACATTATACACTTTGACAAGTGTTGCAATATTGACGGACGATAAATACATGGACGTTAAGTTAAACAATTGCAACAGGATGCTGAAATACAGAGTTGACGTAGAATTTATAAGAAGATATTAAGAAATCGTTTGTCATCTGGAGTTGTTGACAAAAATAAATGGAATATTTACTGTACTGGCATTAAGAAAAAGAACTGCGCGGCAGTATTTTTAGCCTTGCAAAAAATTTTGTACCTTTTCCAAGCAATGCTTTTGAAGTGAGTTAAACATATTAAAAAGTATTATTTATAAAATAAAATAATAAGATAATTTCCAATGAAAGTAATACAGTATACTCGTATGAATATAATTTTATAACTCTGTACATATATAGTTAATTTCTATCGGTAACACATACTCAGGCCGGTCACGGTAGCCGAGCGGTCTAAGGTATGCACTGTCTTCGCTCGCTCGGAAGCCGAGATCGTGGGTTCGAATCCCACTCAGGGCATGGATGTTTGCGTGCATTTTTCTGTGTTTGCCTACAGGTAGAGGCCTTGCGACGAGCTGATCACTCACCCAAGGAGTCCTACCGTATGTGTAAGATCTAGAAAAACCGAAGTGAACGGAGTTCATGGAGGTAGGCCTAGGCCCACTGGGGATGTAGTGCCAAGAAAAAAAAAACACACACACACATACTCAGTCATTGGGCAAAAAAAATGTATTAACACAGTTCGTATGGATTTCCCAGCGGCATATAGATATCGGAAGCATGTTGAAAACAGAATATAGTAAGCAGAATTTAAGGTTCTCACAGCCGTAGTTATGAGCGTACTGTCTTCTGGGATATAATGCTATGTAGTCCTTTGAAAATCAGCCGACATTTCGGAGGAACATATCGCCTCAATCTTCAGGGTCGAAGAATAAGCCGAGCAAGAAACAAACGTGAAAGCAATTAACAAGCAGGGCTCTGCTTGCCCCCGCCCAACGCCAAAGCTGAATGATCACCCCACTTCAGCTGTGCGTAAAGTCTTTCTTTCTTTCTTTCTTTCTTTCTTACTTACTCAATTCTTTCTAATAAGTACCAGAACCCCTTTCCTCGGGTTGAAGCGGCCGATGCGTGAATCTAACCATTCGCCTCAATATAACGCCGAAGTTAGGAATAGGCGGAGATATATCTCCACTCTTCCATGCATCTTCATAGTGCGGTGCTTAATTACGCACAGGGCCAACTTCATATTGGCATTTGCAGCTGCCTTCTACCTCCCCCCCCACATCTGGATGTGGACTCATATGACCACGGCAATGAAACTTCGTGTTCCATAAGAATTTGTTGAAAAGTGGAACGAGTATTAATTTTTCAAGAGGTGACGGGACAACTGTTCTAGAGGTGACCCTGTGGACTTGTATTCGGAAGGTGCTCCATTCGAATCTCGGCTAGGACACCGGATATATTCTGAAAGATTTTTCTTCAGTTATGCCACGACAACTTCCTTCCAAACCCTTTCCAATCTATCATCATTCAACAATCATCCGACGCTATTAGGCTCGATACTGAAAACATCGTTAAATGAGTCACGAAAAGAAGAAATTATCTTGAACGACCCTGCCGCATAGAGTGCGCATTAGTCGCTGTCGTTGTCAATGATGTGCATAGATGGCAGCATATTACCCCCAAAATCTTCAGCAATCTGGTGGTCGTTTCGAGTACCGCATAGCCAAAGGACGAACATGACTACCAATATACTCACACATAGTTGCTGTTACATATGTCAAATTTCTGAGAGTACGTGTTTTTGATTTGAGTAATGCCATAAAAATTATCTAAAAAGTAAAGCATTAACACATGATCACAATTCGCTGTAATAGGTAATAATTTCTTTAACGTATCTAATATTCTGCCAACTTTGTGTGTAACGTTGGGAGCATGTCTATCGCTTCTTGTTTGTAGTCGTTTGTAGTCATCTGATAGTGGAAGTGTTATGTAGTTGAGAGTGTGCTGGTTGTTTATTTACTACAAATTAATGGAGCACGTGATTTGTTAGTGTAACAGAAGTACAAAGTTTTTCTACATATCAACAAATAATATAATCGAAAATAGTTCAAGAGCAAGGAAGTGTGTGGACCGCGTTGACGTAAAGTAAACATCTCTTGGAGTTTTATGCCATGGCAGACACAGAAGATTTCTTGGCGCTTTATAGGCGGTTTTTTGAAGAATTTGCGACGACAGTGAATCCCAATGATCAGCTTCCAGTCAAAGTGGCCGGATATTATTTGTATGATTCGGAGATAGTTGGAGAAATAGTGGATTGGACCTTGCAGTACCTCAACCAAAAGTAAGTAAATTGCAACCACAATTCGTTAGGTAGGTATCAAAAAGAACCATGGCTCGTTCGTTGGTACCTTGAATTAAATGGGTAAGGCCTCCATAAGACTTTCTGAGTTCCTAAGTAATGAAGACGAGATCGTTATGATTGTTTTAAAACTGATTGTCGAAAAAATTATTAATAAACATCAGGGATTTGTATAATTATACTGACGTTTTCATGACAGAAGGTAATTTAACAAAATGTTTTTCCAGAAATGCCATCTTTTGATAAAAAGGCCTTAATTAAATTACTAAGGAATGTTAATTTACATGTGGATACTTATGAACAAGATTGAGCTGTATATTCATGTACAAGTAAAAACGATCATTTGCTTGAGAACACGTACACAATTGCACCAGGACTGAAAACTGTGAGAGGTGCCACATTGCAATTTGTTTTTGAGTCTAATGGGTATTCCTGTATGTATTGTTCCCACCATTCTAATCTGATGAGACGCAGTCGGCCAATTTCTACAAGAGTATGTTGTGTTTTTTCGTGAATGATTTTTTTTCTCAATATTTTGAGGTCTATCAGGTTGTGAGGCCCAAAGCTGTAAATTTTTACCCTACACATAAATCTAGTGCTGGTAATAATGAAGTTTTCTTTTCTTAATACTACACTTTCAGGAACTCAGTCACCCATAAGAAAAAAAAAACCCGTGGTTTTAGTCCGCAAACGAACTATACCGACCGAGCCACCGCCGCTTGTCGGCGAAGTTAGTGTCAACTTTAGCGGATAGAGGATGTCGCGTGGTCAGCGCAACGATTGTCTTTTTGGAGGCCGGATGGGCATTGCCTAGGCCTTTTTTGTATTTACAAAATTTTTTCTACAATAAAAAATTGTCTTTTTGGATCAGTATCAAAAAGAAGTTAAAGTTGTGTCTGTGCTTAATTAAGTAAGCACTGTGCCATGAAGATATGGGGGAGTGGAGGTATAACTCCACCACTCTTGACCTCAGTACTAGATGGAAGTGAGTCATCAGCTTTACACCTTAGCCACTTTACAGTCAGGGAAAAGTGCCCCTGGTACCTGTTGGATAGGAGGCTGGGTGGGCCCCCGAGCTGGTCTACACGCTGTGGAGTAGAGAAAATCTCTTGCCCCTTGCAGGAATCTAAACCCAGCCATTAAGCCCAAAACCTGTCACTGTATCGACTGAACTATCCTGGAACCTTTTTTGGAGCACTGTGAATAGTGTAAATATTCTGTGTGAAGATCGTAGTGTTCCCGTCCCTTAGTCGTTATGTTGGGGTAAATGTATCCCTGTAACAGGTCATGGAGGTCCATAGGGTTGTGGGACATCGAGGCTCCCACATTTTCTAGACAAACGGCTCACAATAATTGATGGAGGTGAATGGAGAATGCAGCATTGAAGAAGATGTACTTGGTTATAACACGAGGCAGTGCAGCAACGGAAAATCTTAATGCAAAGGAGACTGCAGTAGTACACAACCGAGTTCTGAACTTTCATGTCTTCCTTGCGCAATTGGTAGTTGTCTGTGTGGTCAAATGTGGTCACCAAATTCAAAAGTTTGTTAGAATGAATGACCAGCTTGGTGTAGCGGTAGCTTGGATTTAAGAGGTTCTCTCCTCAAATCTCTGGTCGAGACATCGGGTATTCTAACCAAGGTTTTTCATGGTGTTCTTAGTTCTAGCAGGAAAATTCTGTGATTGTGCCATTTTTAGGCCAAGATACCTTTATTTCATTTCTATTACAATCATTATTTACCAGTCATGTTAACATTCAACAGTATATAACGTGATATGCTTATAAAGTCGCAAAGTAAAGTGATTCGCGCAGAGACATTACGTATGCGTTCTAATATGCGAATGACCTTGACCTAATTTACTTGGAAACGAAATCTATTGTTGCTCGGTAGACAGTTGTTGGTTACAGAATGCCGAACAACATTGAAGTCCGTTCTACTGATAAAAACTGTCTCTGCTGAATAGAAACTTCACGTTTGCGTTCCTAATTCGCGTACCGTTATTTGCCTGGCGAAGTTCCCTTTGCGTTTCTATTTAGGTAAGTGGGTTCCTTAAAATACTGAAATGTAATCTATACCATGGAACCGTTTTCAAAGAAATAATTTTGTTTTTTGGGGTCCATTTGAAGGACGCCTACTTTTGAAGGTAGAACGATCGTATTCACCTGTGGGAATAAAATTGTAGTATAATGCCGAATGTGAATAAAATTGGACCAACCGTTCATTCACTAGCGAGAAGCATTCATCATACGTACAGACATACAGACAAATGGCTTCCAAAAAACGGTTTTTCATATTCAGTTGTGCTGAAATCTTATAAGAACGCCAGGATCTCAAAATTGATTTTCGAACCACTGTAACCCTTTTCCATGTATATTTCGTGTTTGCAAAATTAGAAAAATAATCGTCACAATATACGTAATAACCTGCCATTTTACCTTATGCATAGTCATGTTATAGATCCACAATCAGTTTCTCGAATATCCATTAGACTCCTGTTCTAGGACCTATTTTTTTTGAGGGGGTGCAGTAACTGTTAAATTGCCCCACCCCCCATTCAGGCGGTATGACCAAGACAGATGGTGTAATACTGATCTTTAGAGTTGTATTCCGAAGTATCGGTTTTGAGTCCCGGCATTGGTGCTGACTGTCCTGGCTGAAGTTTTCCGCAACTTCTCCAAATTGTCAGGAAAGTGCAGTTACATAGGTCAGGACCTTGTCCTCCCTAATCTTTGCCAACACACCATTTATGATCATCATCACTAGGGACAGGATTTTAATGCAAATGCATATTTCTTTCTTGCAACCAGAAAGTATTCTTGTTTGGATATATGTATGAATTGCTTTATTTCTTAAATTTTGGACATGGTTTGATGGTGCATATAAATGCATATTTTGCCTGTTTTATGAATAAGCATCATATTTTCAAAGGTCTCTATTTATGCTGCATATTTCCATTTTAAAACGTTTATCATATATATTTTTTACTTTTATGTTCAAATTTTCAATCATGGTCGTGTGTATACAATTTTTCTTTTACATATTAGAATATGTTGCATATTTGACTCAACATTTCGTCATGATTCATGTTTCTGATGCAATACCCAGGACGGGACTTCCCCGATCCCTCGTAACTTGCCTCATCCGCGTACCATCAAAGTGGCCGCGAAGAGATTAGTCGGAAGCGTTCACATGTAATAGTATTCAACTGATAAGGGACTTCACTTATTTATTTCTGAACTCTCCATGAAGTTTGTTATGCTTCTTCATTTGAAGCCGGGGCCATTCACATTAGTGGTGACTAGTCTGTAGTTAAGTTTGTTTAGCTTTCTGTAGTCGTGCCGAAAGTGAAAGTAAGTCAGAAAACTAAATTACAGATGTATCAGCGGGAGTTCGAATGAGAGTTGATAAGTACGGACAACGAAATTCTTTATTGTCGAGAAAACAGTTGGTTGTGAAAAACGCTTTCAAGTGCTTCAGCATTTGAACACTAATATACACAAAGAGAATATTAAAATTAAATCCACGAAAAGTGCTCGTGTTCAAAAATTGCTTACTGAATTTTCTAATAATAGTTTTTCACAGTTTTCCTTTGATTTATGAGAAGCCTTTTTAGCGTCAGATATTCCGCTGTGGAAACTAACCAGTCCTACTCTGAGAAACTTCATAGAGAAGTATACACAGTGCAAAGTGCCGTATGAATCTACTGTGCTCAAATATTACGTGAAGCAGTGTTACGATCTTGGGGCATTTGGCTGTGTGCAGCGAGTTATTATACCGAACATTTAGAAACAGTTAGGAATGTCGTGAACACATTTGATCCCAAAAGTGCAGCACCAATTCAAATTGCCCAAGATGTACTAAAAAACGCAGAACTAGAAACTAATCTTTCCTGTATCTGCTCACTTCTCTCATCTTTCATCCGCCATTTCCTCACTGGAGGCAAGCAATAGCAGTACTACTTTGTATCAGTCGTTAAGTATGTTCAAAACCACTGTTACCCAATTGATTTCGGTTCCTGGAAGAGTTTGTGAAGTAGTAAAGGAAAAAGTACACAGCATTCTTTAAAAAAATCCAGGATATGAACAAATTTGTGAAATTGAAGAAATTTTAGCCGGTAAACGTACTGAACTGCCAAGTAAAAAATCACTAACAGTGGAGCAAATAGCGGATTTTGTACACGCGCCCCTAAGTTCCTGTGAGGTGGAAAGAAGTTTTTCCCGCTATAAGGACATTTTGCTAGACAATAGGAGGCGACTAACTATGGAAAACAAAACATTTAGTAATTGTGAACTGCAATAGGAGAGAAGTTGAAAGTTCGGAGAGCTAAATGTGAGTACCATTGGATTTCTAAATTTGTAATGAAATATTTTGGCTTTGTTGCATGATTTGTATTTAAGAATAGCTTTTTATTGCAAGTGAATAATTCAGTGATTAAATAAAGTTAACTTAAATATTGATTTGTTGGTCTTAAAATAATGTAAAATAAATTTTAATATTTGGTATAAATTTTTATGTGCATATTTTAGTGCATATTTCGGAAGTTTTTCGTCCCTAATCATCACTCATAAAAGAGCGTTATTAAGGACCCAAAGAATGAATCGGGCTGTCAGTATGGGAGTACTGCAATGGGAAGGGGTTGGCAGTGCCGGTAAAGTCTGCGGAGTAGCGAGTTGCAGTCTGTTGCTCTTAATTACCCTGGAGCCTGCATGAATTACGTCAGGCATGGATGAGGCAACGTCGTAGTGGAAACAAGCGACACAAACTACGCTCTGAAATGTTTAGTATATATACTCATATACTTTACACTATCAACTGCAGTGCTTGCAAAACTCAGGCATTCGGTTATATTAGATTTCACAAAATATCACACATAACAATTATAACGGACCTGCGGCAAATTATAGACTAATCTGTTTCACTTAAAAATACTTTTCGATCTCGTAAATGACGGGGCCTAATTTTGCTTTTCAGATATTGTGTTCGTTCCACTAATTTTCCGCAGGTCTGTTTAAAGAGTCTTCTTAGCTCATAAAGTCATCATTTTGATTCCTGCCTTCTAGGATATAACGCCGTATTTTTTTTTTGCTAGTGGGGTGGGACTAAGTTCCTTGTACTGCGGCCACATCTGGCCTATTGCACTAGCCCCAGATGATAGGTGAGGGTGAAAGTGGAGCAATTGCTGGAATGAAGATTGGCAGGGGGGACCGAAGTACTCGGAGAAAACCTGCCCTAGGGCCACACTGTCCACCACAAATCCAACTTGACCAGACCCGGGATCGAACCCGGACAGCTGCGTTGGGAAGCCAGCGACTAACCCCTTGAGCTATGGCGCTTCCATATAACGCCGTATAATCATAAAATCAACCGAAGGACTACACAGAATTATTTCCAGACAGTAGGGCTGTTCATAACCACCGCTGTGAGACCCTCAGATCATTTTAGTTGTGTGTGTCACTCTTTAAACTTGAGAACCATCTGTGTAATTTTCACAAAATTTGGTATGAAAATTAGGTTATTGGAGACCACCCCACCGTCATATTTTTTAATATCCTACTGTTGGTAATGGCGGACGCACGAACTTCTGAGTTGGGGCAACAATAGCGTCACTTAATCTAGGGTCAAGAAATGTTATATGGCAATTGGTCCTCGAAAAATATCTCCCCCCTCCAGAACGTAGAACAGCATAATAGAGCCAGTATGAAATATCTGTATAGCTTTCGGTTTGACTCCGATCACGAAATTGACTAATTGGACCTGGGCATACGAAATTTTATATGGTGATAGAACTTTTTTTTTCATTGGCGCTACAGCCGTCATTTTGGCGTAGGCCTACCTCCATGAAACTCTCCGTTTCGGTTTTACTAGATCTCAGACATACGGTAGGATTCCTTGGGCGGGTGATCAGCTCGTCGCAAGGCCTCTAACTGTATACAAACACAGAAAAACGCACACAAACATCCATACCCTGAGTGGGATTCGAGCCCACGATCCCGGCTTCCAAGCGAGCGAAGACAGTGCATGCCTTAGACCGCTCGGCTACCGTGACCGGCCGGTAGAACACTTACGTACCTACAAATCCGTCTCTGTATAAGTTATGTAACAGCGAGTGACGGCGTTAGAATCACGTGGTTTCGGATTACCGCAGCAACGAATTGTCGGCCGTGAACACAAAGCATCTACGTAAATTACGTAGTAGGTCACGAACGAACGACTATTTTTTGTTTCCATCTTCAGAGTAGAATATAGTTTTGCGCAAAACACTTTTCTTTCCTCTGATTATGCGGTCCAAGATGCAAGGACTCCAACCCCACCCAACGCATCATTTCATGCCTGTGCCTGACTGTTGTAATGGTGTGTGCTTGTAGGCATAGATTTTCCGCCCAACAAGTCTGAAAGATTCATCCGGAATTCTTAACCAGAACTCGCCAGGAACGTAACAAGAACAAAAAGACTCCGTGCCCTTTAGTTCAAAAGCGAACTATACCGACCGAGCGACCGCCGCTTGTCAGCGAAATTAGTGCCAACTTTAACGGATAGAGGGTGTCACGTGGTCAGCGCAGAGGATCCCCATGGCCGTTAATCTCGGTTTTCTAGACCGCAGCCGCTACTTTTCCATTTAAGCAGCTCCTCAGTTATCCTCACGAAGCTGAGTGGACCCCGTTCCAGACCCGCTACTTCTCAGAAAATCTGGTAGCGCCCGGGAATCGAACCCAGAACATCTGGATCTGTAGGCAGGAACTCTGACCACTAGACAACAGAGGCGGTCCCAGGGACGTAACATCGAAGCATAAACTCCAAACGTGCAACTAATTACAGACGAAGGGACGGAGAGACCGTTCAAGATGGCTATAAAGGCTGAGGTTTCTTTGTGGCAGAAACTGGGAGGTAAATGACGAAATACGTGTGTTGGCCAGCAGCGACAAGCACTTGTACCCAGTAACTGTATAGAATTTTGACGTTACTGATGTATCAGTACTTACTTATGGAACTGAGCCCTTCTTGAGGAGAAGCCAAATCTGCATGTACTCATGATCTTCCCAGCATTTTATGGAACCCGAAGGTTCATTACCGTGTTCACAAGAGCCCTCCACTGGTCCCTATCCTGAGCCACACCATCCCATCCTATCTCTCTAAGATCCGTTTTAATATTGTCCACCCACCTACACCTTGGTCTTCCCAGTGGTCTCCTTCCTTCTGGTTTTCCCACCAATATCCTATATGCATTCCTCATCTCCCACATTCGTGCTACATGCCGTGCCCTCCTCATCCCCCTTGACTTGATCATGCTGATGTATCAGTGTCAGCAGTAATTACCAACGCTTGAGCAATGACGTCGGAACAGTTAATCTACACTCTCACTTAATGTCATTTTTTTTTTTTTTGCGTAACGTGGAGATGAAGTGAGGATGTGGTCACAGCTGTAGCGTTCTCCATCCGAGGCGCTGTACAACCTAAGCCGGACAGAGAGAAGACGGAAGGATGGTTCTTTGTGTGTATCTTTGACCGCATGTCGGCTTTGCCTGGGTAGACTTGTCGAATTTCGTCACAGGAGATCTGAAAGAACCAAGACCGCCTCTGTGGTTTAGTGGTCAGCTTTCCTGGCTACGGATACAGAGGTCCGGGTTCGATTCCCAGCGCTACCAGAATCTTTCTGAGATGTAGTGGGTCTGGAACGGGGTTCATTCAGCCTCGCAATGATAATTGAAGCGCTATTTCAAGGAAATAGCTGCTCCACTCTAGGAAACCCAAATTAACGTCCGTGGGGATTCTTTGCACTGACCACGCGACATCCTCTATCCGCTAAAGTCGGCACTAAAACTTCGCCGACAAGCGGCGGTCGCTCGGTCCGTATAGTTCGCTTGCGGACTAAAATCACTTCGTTTTAGATCTGAACCAACTCTTACCAAGCAAGTGGAATTGGAGGCTGCTCTCCATAGCTGAATCCCATAGCTCCATAAGGGTTTGAGTACTGTTCTGTATAGGAGGGGTTTGTTTTCTCTTGATAGTGTTGATCTTCCGAGAAGTCAGTGCATTTGTTTCGCTTCTAGTTTGAGCTGTTTTATTTTTGTTTTCATGTGGTTCGCCCATGTCAGTCTTCTATCCAGATGCATGCTTAGGTATTTCTTCGGGGGTAGATCAACATTGCCCATTTGCACTTTCGGGCAGGTTTGGTTGCGTAGGGTGTCTGCAGTCTGGATGCGCTGAAATAGACTGTTCCATACTCTCAGTATCCAGTGTGGGTACAGTTATTGCATATAACGAGACATATGCGCTTGCCAACATTCCTGTCTCCTATGTCAGACCAAGGTGCAGTGTTCTGTGGGAATATTTCTAGCCATCTTATCACTGTAAAGTTTGTTTCTTCATTTATATAACACCACTTAATCAACTACATATCGCGTTTAATGGCAGGGTGATTATGAATGATTTTAAGAGGATACGGATAGAAGCAGTCTTGGACTGTTCGGAGGAATTATTCTGGTGTTCATGTGGGGTGGGGGACTGGGGAAAATCACGAAAAATCTTAGCATATCCGGTGTGTTCGGTAAATTGCGAAGTAGTATAATTGACTGGTTACTGACTGCCTTATTGATTGAGATATTGACCAACCAACCTTGTAATTTAGAATCTGGAGTTTCGATTCTGCTAACATGAGATAGTCGTTGGACACNATGAATGATTTTAAGAGGATACGGATAGAAGCAGTCTTGGACTGTTCGGAGGAATTATTCTGGTGTTCATGTGGTGTGGGGGACTGGGGAAAATCACGAAAAATCTTAGCATATCCGGTGTGTTCGGTAAATTGCGAAGTAGAATAATTGACTGAATTACTGACTGCCTTATTGAGATATTGACCAACCAACCTTGTAATTTTAGAATCTGGAGTTTCGATTCTGCTAACATTAGATAGTCGTTGGACACAAGTCATGCGCCAATTAGATCTAGCCCACATGGCCGAAACGTCTTTGCTTAATGACCAGTTTAATATCGTCCCCACATCTCCCACCGGAGTTAGGTATGCTTAATGACCAGTTTAATATCGTCCCCAGATCTCCCATCAGAGTTACGTATTCTTAAGCACCAGTTTAATATCGTCCCCAGATCTCCCATCAGAGTTACGTATTCTTAAGCACCAGTTTAATATCGTCCCCAGATCTCCCATCAGAGTTACGTATTCTTAAGCACCAGTTTAATATCGTCCCCAGATCTCCCATCAGAGTTACGTATTCTTAAGCACCAGTTTAATATCGTCCCCAGATCTCCCATCAGAGTTACGTATTCTTAAGCACCAGTTTAATATCGTCCCCAGATCTCCCATCAGAGTTACGTATTCTTAAGCACCAGTTTAATATCGTCCCCAGATCTCCCATCAGAGTTACGTATTCTTAAGCACCAGTTTAATATCGTCCCCAGATCTCCCATCAGAGTTACGTATTCTTAAGCACCAGTTTAATATCGTCCCCAGATCTCCCATCAGAGTTACGTATTCTTAAGCACCAGTTTAATATCGTCCCCAGATCTCCCATCAGAGTTACGTATTCTTAAGCACCAGTTTAATATCGTCCCCAGATCTCCCATCAGAGTTACGTATTCTTAAGCACCAGTTTAATATCGTCCCCAGATCTCCCATCAGAGTTACGTATTCTTAAGCACCAGTTTAATATCGTCCCCAGATCTCCCATCAGAGTTACGTATTCTTAAGCACCAGTTTAATATCGTCCCCAGATCTCCCATCAGAGTTACGTATTCTTAAGCACCAGTTTAATATCGTCCCCAGATCTCCCATCAGAGTTACGTATTCTTAAGCACCAGTTTAATATCGTCCTCAGATCTCCCATCGGAGTTACGTATTGTTAAGCACCAGTTTAATATCGTCCCCAGATCTCCCATCGGTGTTACGTATTCTTAAGCACCAGTTTAATATCGTCCCCAGATCTCCCATCAGAGTTACGTATTCTTAAGCACCAGTTTAATATCGTCCCCAGATCTCCCATCAGAGTTACGTATTCTTAAGCACCAGTTTAATATCGTCCCCAGATCTCCCATCGGAGTTACATATTCTTAAGCACCAGTTTAATATCGTCCCCAGATCTCCCATTAGAGTTACGTATTCTTAAGCATCAGTTTAATATCGTCCCCAGATCTCCCATCGGAGTTACGTATAGTGCCAATTGTAACCCTGATTTCACAACCATAACAGTATCCTGCATAAAGAACTAAGTTCTTCATTTTATACTGAATGATTCATTCTGATGAGGCCTCGAATTAGTAATTTACCTATGAAGACGAAATTTGACAACATTGTGTACTTTGCAACACTGACCGGATGCGTGCCCTCTTGTTTCGCGCCATTTCTGCACTATTGCAAACCCTACAACATTGGCGAGCTTGGAACTCATTTCCGCCTTTGTCTCCAGGCCGAGGGAAACTAATTTCAAGCATATTCCGTAACCCAGATATGCCCACATATACCAGGGCGTGTACTCGCCAAGTTTCGTCTTCATGTATAAATTATTGCGTTGTTAATGGTCAGTATTAGAAAGTTATCTTGAGTTGTCCATTCTCTCCTTACATCCTCTCTCCTTGTAGTCGGGAAACTGAAGTTGCTGGTGTAAATACTGTACACTCACAATGGAAAGCGTACTCGAGAGTTGAGGTACAATAACATCGCGATCAATGACTTGGCAGAAACGGCCTGTGGACGGGCTTGATCGGTAAAGCGTGACAGCAACGGCGACAATCGTGCAGTCTGGTTTGTGTGTTGGTAACACTGATAGACTCATGTGGTTCGTAGTATGTTTGAAGCTTGACACCATTTTGCTTTGTTAAAGCTATATCGATTTCTGTTTGAATCAGATGGATGGTATAGGAGTCGAAAGAGGCAATAACTGAATTTTCATCCTCATCTGTTCGTAAACAACCGCCTCTGTGGTCTAGTGGTCCGACTTCCTGGCTACAGATCCAGATGTTCGGGTTCGATTCCCGACGCCACCAGATTTTCTAAGTAGTGGGTCTGGAACGGGGTCCACTCAGCCTCGTGAGGATAATTGAGGAGTTATTTCAAGGAAATAGCGGCTCCGGTCTAGAAAACGGAAATTAACGGCCGTGGGGATTCGTTGCGCTGACCACGCGACACCCTCTGCCCTCTACAGTTGGCACTAACTTCGCCAACAAGCGGCGGTCGCTCGGTCGGTATAGTTCACTTGCGGACTAATTAATTTTAAAAACATATATGTTCGTAAACATTAATGAATTGTTCCGGCTCAAAATAAAAGTGTTGGAATTTTTTGTTTATAGATTTTCTTCCATATTTCACTAAATTATGTTCGTTAACCGATTAAAATCCTTTGGTTACTAAGAACCTCTGTTCTACCGAGTTTAACGTAAATAAAAACCCCGTTTTGCATAGAGGGGTGTGTTTATGTGCTTCGCAACAGTGACTATTTAAACAGTTGGTCTCCGTAATGGAGGCGGAGTGTGTTTCATGAAAGCTGGAAATGGAATTTTAGGCGCGTTCACAATCCTGCTGCGCGCCTGTTACGTTTGCCCAGTCGATCCGTCCGCCGTACACATGGAACTCTGGAACCGCTGGACGGATTTTCATGAAATTTTACATTGAAGAATTGTACGGGAAATTGTTGAGCCATTTCACTTTTCAGCTAGATCCTACATGTATAATGACGACTCTACTTGAAGATGTACATGCGTTTCTGCGCATGTCTGACTAAATATAGGTTGTCCGGATGAAAGGTATCCAATATAAAATCATTATATCTCAGAAAGAATTTATTGTACACATTAATGGGTTACACCATTACAAAGGGAAACTATCAAAGGTTTTTTTCTGCATATATAACTTTCTCAGTAAATTTAAATGTGGGCTCCCTTGGTGGCACGACGAATAAAGCATGTTTGGTGTTACCGTAGCTACAGCGTCCCTTATGCGGACTTTCAGGTGTTGAAGCTCGTTGATCTTAACCTGGTAGACAATGTTCTTCACATAACCCCTCAATAAAAAATCCACTGGGGTTAAATCTGGCAACCTAGGAGGCCAAGCAATTGGTTCATCTCTGCCGATCCATCTCCTAGCCATCTCTCTGTCCAGGTGATTCCTAACATGGTGGCAAAAATGTGGCGGCGTTTGGGCTTAAGCCGGGCATAAAAAAAAAACTTAAGAGTTTTCCTTTCCGAGGACATAAACCGCATACGTGTATGACATTTTCCGAAATTACATTTTTTTTTATTTTGGATACATTTCATCCGGACACCCGATATATACTGGAAGTAAAACTGCTTGTAACAAAAGTCTGAGAGAAAAAGGAGACGTACATTCTATATCCATTACACTTTGATGTCATGTGCACATTTCGGAGCTTGTATATTCAGCAACCTACCATGGACTCCTGAAGACAACCGTAGTAAAGGAAATAAAATAAAATAAAATAAAGTCTTTGTTGAGTTTAGGCTGCGTTAAATGCAGATTAATTTTATTCCTTTAATGTTATACTGTATTACGGTGCGACTTTGGAACATACATTAACACCATGCTGTATGTGTGTGTGTGTGTCCGTCCTTCCGTCCGTGTTCCTTCTGTTTAAATTTTTGGGCCGATTGGCTGATTGTCATGAAACGTGGTATGAACGTTATACTGTTGGAGATCACCCCAACTCCATGCTTTTCTTTTTTTCGTGCAGGTGGTAGCGACAGCCTGACGAATGCGCGAATTTATGAGGTGGAAGCGAGACCGGAGCCGCTGAATGTAGGGTCTTTAAATTATGTATTGTAATAAGCCTTCGAAAAATATGCAGCTTTTATTAAAGATATTTTTTTACAGAATGTGAAATAACATGACTCCCTTTGGAAAGTTTTGTTTTACTCTCAGTTTGATGACAAGTACTGTACTATAGGAGGCAGATATTTGGAATTTAGTACTGATATGGAGATAGTCCGTGAATGTTGCATCACATCTTATGTGATATGGTGTTTGTAAGTTAACAGTTACGGACATGGAGACGGTGCGAAACTTCGAAGCCTCGTCCGGCAAATTTAATGCACACAAAACTTATACTTACGTAATAATTTCGGCTTAAATATTAAACATTAAATAATAGCATTAACAGTAAGACCAAAAGTTAGGCCGCGCCATAGCTCAAGCGGTTAGTCGCTGGCTTCCCACCGCGGCGGCCTCGGTTCGATCCCGGGTCTGGTCAAGTGGGATTTGTGGTGGACAGAGTGGCGCTGGGGCAGGTTTTCTCCGAGTACTTAGGTTTCCCTTGCCAATCTTCATTCCACCAATTGCTCCACAATCACCCTCACCTATCATGTGGGGCTGGTACAATAGGCCAGAAGTGGCCGCAGTACAAGGGACTTAGTCCCACCCCCACTAGCAATAAAAAAAATCAAAAGTTTATGCCGTGGGAAAGTAGGTTTTGTGAGTTCAACTCTGAACTCCCCACTATATCTTCTTGTATCCTGTATGAAACTGAAAAGATTGAAAGGTATGCCCTACGAGTAGGAAATGAAACTTGTGTGGGAGAATGTAGATCACTGATGATATTCGGACCTGAGAGACATGAAGTAACGAAGAACCGATGAAGATCACATAATGAGAAACTTGAATAATTTATAATCGTCTTCCAGTAATGTTAAGCTTATTAAATCTAGAAAGATGATAGCGGTGCGATGTATACCAAACAAACAAACTCCGTGGTTTCAGTCCGCAAGCGAACTATACCGATCGAGCCACCGCCGCTTGTCGGCGAAGTTAGTGCTAACTTTAGAGGATAGAGGGTGTCCCGTAGTCAGCGCAACGGTTTTCTAGACCGAAGCGATGTATACCACACGCGGATGAAATGAGACATGACAGAATCTGGCCCGGAATATTGAAGGGGAGGAGGGAGACGATTTGAAAAATATGACGGAGATGGGAAGATAATATGACAGTAGATTTCAGCTTAATCTCTATTATATTTTTTGAGGGTGGTATCCACACCAGACTTTATGAACTTGGTGTTGTGATCTTTAATTTGTTTTTATTTATCGGATGTATGTAAATATTAAGTGGTAACGGTAAACGTAGGCCGGTCACGGTAGCCGAGTGGTCTAAGGCATGCACTGTCTTCGCTCGCTCGGAAGCCGGGATCGTGGGTTCGAATCCCACTCAGGGCATGGATGTTTGTGTGCGTTTTTCTGTGTTTGTGTACAGGTAGAGGCCTTGCGACGAGCAGATCATCCGCCCAAGGAGTCCTACCGAATGTCTAAGATCTAGTAAAACCGAAGTGAAACGGAGAGTTTCATGGAGGTAGGCCTAGGTCCACTGGTGCTGTAGTGCCAATGAAAAAAAAAGGTAAACGTAAAGTTGTGCATATGCTTAATTAATTAAAAACTGCGCCATAAACATGTATGGGGAGAGAGAGCCATTACCCACGGTAGGAGGCTGAATGGGCCATAGAGTTGTTCTGGACGCCGTAGCGAAGGAAAAGATCTCTTGCCCCTACCGGAAATCAGTTCTCGGTCATCTAGCCCCTTGCTATACCGACCGAGCCATCCTGGCTCCTAATATAAAGGGATGAGGAACATTGTAGGAATGAATAATAAATACAGGCATGACCAGTAAGTGGGTCTTGCGTTAAAAATAATATGAAAGACGTGGAAGAGAATATCGAGGCAGAAAGAACTTAAGCAGCAGCAGAGTTGGGTGAAATGACAGACTGAGTGAACGGCATTTAAATGCTGTTGAAACAACAGCATTGCACAATACAACCGGCTTCATGTTGTTTTCGATAACATATACAAAATGAGCTGCTTCTGACGAAATCAGGTACCACTGATTACAAAAATGGCAGTAAAAACTGGTAACATGCATAAATTTTGCTTTTTGTTATCTGTTTTTGTGCTCAAGACACATAGCATATCACGTATTGCGGAATTTGAAATAATGACGCTATATAAGCGAGAATAAACTTCTGTTCACTACTTAATCATAATTTCCTCATCTTATGGTTATTAGAATATCAAGAAGAAATACGAACGTGAAAACGCACTGTTATGGCTCAGAATTCAATACACAGAACTCTGATGTGATGAAAAGTTTGTGTATCCAAATTGAATCGACGTATCAAAATTAATGCCAAAAGTTTATTTTTATTATTATTGCCATAATCTTCTTGATCAGTGCTATTATTTATTTTTTTATTGCTGGTGGGGTGGGACTAAGTCCCTTGTACTGCGGCCACTTCTGGCCTATTGTACCAGCCCCAGATGATAGGTGAAGGTGATTGTGGAGCAGTTGGTGGAATGAAGATTGGCATGGGAAACCGAAGTACTCGGAGAAAACCTGCCTCAGCGCCACTTTGTCTACCACAAATCCCAGTTCACCAGACCCGGGATCGAACCTGGGCCGCCGCGGTGGGAAGCTAGCGACTAACCCCTTGATCAGTGCTAGCAAATGTTAGAAACACATTTGGGTCAAAGCGTCGCGGTACACAGGTTGTGAAACAGTGTTGTATGGAACCGAACTGGTAGCGTAAGCATTTTCAGAATAAGGTGGATTCTGCACAGCGAAGCTAAGGCGAAAGACCCACAGCTTTATACCCAATTAGACGAGTAGTTTCTGTAGGCCTATAGGTATGGTCGCGGAGCAAGGACCTGTCGAGGCCTACCCCATATTCATTGTCCCCGTCAGACCAAATTAAGCAGTATCAGACGATTTCTAAGCGAACCATTTTTCCAGAAGAGTGAAATTACAGCGTTGGCTCAAGCACTGTTAGTTTTGTTTTCTTCAGCTTCTTCCTCGTCTTCTGCTTCATATTCTCCTTACCTTCTCCTTGCCTAACTTATGTCCAAGTAGTTAAACCCCAGATCTCGAATATAAACCTAGAAATCCGCATCTTGAACCTGTTCGTTGTCAGTTCCTCTAGGTAAATTCTGAAATATTGCTTTAGAATAAGCCACGACAGCTTCTGGCAACATAATTTTCAATTCATAATTTAGTCTTCGTATTCTCCACAATATGCGATTGAGGAATCATAGTTAAATAACCAAAGGATCATTCGACTATATTTTAAGACATTATAATCTCTCTTTTAGACCCAAGTAAGCCGCAGTAGGTCACGTTTTAAGGAGTGGAGGTTTCCTGAATGTTGGCCTAAGTAGTGGTGTAAAAAGTGTCAGTCTCTTCATTTTTATTATCTTTTTATTTTGTTATGGCAGACCTGGACTTTACAGTTGGTAACACATACCGAAACCTCTGTGGTTTGGTTCAACTTAGTTGCGCACTGGAGGATCCGAAAGGTCTGGTCTGGTGGCGTGAAACTGTGTTGTTGGTAGAGTCGTAGGAAACATCCTGTTCTGTGACGCCACTTGTGCACAGTAATCAGTGCATGATGCTTACCTGTCTGGAACAATTAATAAGCCATGCTTTCTTCCCCTGAAATACGTACTTAAGGGCGCAAAGCCATTTATTAAAATGTCTGCTATCCAAGATTGCAGTGTATATAATTATCAGACTGATCCGCGCCGTGAACTGTGTCCCAGTTGAAAGGAGTAGGGCGGTGCCTAAGTTCTGTATTATAAGAATCGGACCTTCAGCGTACAAGCAGTACGAGTGCGCACAAAGATGACAGTTTCTCCGGTAATTCCCCAAGTTGCAGTGAGGCATTAAATTGGAGCAGATTGGACTGTGCAACACCTTTTAAAAGGCAAGCCGAGATAGCTTAGTTAGCATAGCGTTAAAGACTGGACGACCAAGTAGGTAGATTTTTTTCTTCTTAACATTTTCCATACCGACCCGGGAGCACGTCTAGCCTGGCCTCCTTTGGATACTGAGACATTTTCCCCTGGAGTAAAGCGGCCTAAGCGTGAAGCTGGCCACTCACCTCCAGCTAGTGTCGCGATTAAGATGGGTAGAGCGGTACCTCCACTGCTGCATACATTTTAATGAAGTGGTGCTTAATTATGCACAAAAATAGTTTTAGTTTTTACCTTCACCGCGTTATGTTATCGAGCCGGCTGGTCGTAGAGGCGAATACCGCGACACAGCTCTTTCCTTCCTAATCCTTATCTTCTCATCATTTATGACGATCGTTCCATTGTCATGTGTTTGAGTGACTGAGACGCGAGGTTGGATTGATAATTGGGTTTATTAACAACTCACAGGTTATAACTACAATTAATTATAACTCTCCAAATTATTACTGGAACAATAACACATAAAGTAATGTTTTCAACACTTCAATTCTGATATTCATATGTAGTCTCCGGAACTCTGCTCTTGGAGTCTTCTCTGGATTCCGCTATCTTCACTTCTCCTATAATCATTTCTCAAACCATGTAGAACTCACTACTGCACTACACTAGTCTCTCAATTGCTTCCAACTGCCTCCTGCCAAGAACTGACTTCAAACGACCTTCGCTGTCCCCTATAAACCTTCAGGACGGACCACGCAGAAAACAGCCTCTATTTTTGAAACATTTTACCGAACCATTGCACAGCAACGGTCGCGGCGCGGACCCCATAAAACAGTCTCCCTATTGTTGAGGTTTGTTTGCCGAGATGTTGCTAAGCAACGTTGTGGCCATCCACTTTACAATATTTGAAACAGCTTCCATAAATAACCGAAGAATCAGTCACATGCATTCAACACCGGAAGTGATGATACATGTATAGAGTGTAAAAAAAATATTGTTATTCCCGTGACAGGCTATAGAGGCTCATAGTGTTCTGAGACGTTGAGGCTCCCACATTTTCTAGATAGTCGGTCCACAGATGGTGGTGAGGTGAGCCTTACGCGCCGGCCGCTATTTACCCCCAGGAAGTTTCCTTGTACTCAATTAATGTAAACTGTTCAAGCGGATTCATTTTATGTCCTAAATCACTGACCAAGTTGGCTCAAGCAATAACGCTTTTGACTTGTATTCGGAATATGCCCGGTTCAAATCTCGATCGGCACATGACTGTCCTGCGTGAGGATATTCGTGGTTTCCTCTCCATTTAGACACGTTCTGCGAGATCTGCACAAATCAGGCTACGACTGTTTCCTTCCGCACCCTTTCCACTACGCCCTTCACTAATTCTACCAACAGAAACCAGTACATCTGTGCTGTTGTCACAGACCTTCGTAGCTCACTTCAGTTCCCCCGAATCATTCATGTGTCTTCATTAACCGAAAGTTGTTCCCTGGTATATCGTTTCTCGTTTAATCACCGCTCAGTTAGCAAGTTTTGGCCTTTATGCGTTTTGGAAAGCTACAGCCTACATCCCTCGCGGTCTGAGGCATGAAATGTCTTCGCCCGCTCGAACACTGGGTACGTGGGTCCGAATCCCACTCAGACATGGATGTCTGTTTGTGTTCATTTTGCGAAGGGCTGATCCTCCTTCCAAGGAGACCTACCGGCTGTGAAAGATTAAGAAACTGAAGTGAAACGAAGCGTTTCACGGATGCCCTATGCTCCAACTGGGAGCAACAGAAATAGAAGAAGAAGAAGAAGAAGAAAGACTACGGCAAGTTCTGAGATCCATAAACTCATTAATTCTCTTCGGAATAAGGAAGAATTGTCTCAGAATTGGAATGAGTTCATTATTGTACTGGTTTGCAAGAAGGGCGATAACATGAACTGTTGGTTGAAGCATTATGCTACAAGCTAGAAGTTCGCGGGATCGAATCCCGATGAGGTGGATTTTTGTCAGTTTACCTAATCCTTCCAGCCGCACTATGGCCGTGGGGTCGACTCAGCCTCTAATAAAAATGAGTACCAGGAATATTCTTGGCGGTAAAAGGCGACCGGCGCCTAAGGCTGACAACCTTACCGCCATCTGTGAGCCGGTTGTCTAGAAAATGTGGGAACCTCAACATCTCACAACCCTATGGGCCTCCACGGCCTGTTACAGGGATACCTTTACTTACTTACTTTACTTTATTTCCAAGGAATTTCACGTTATCAGCTTCATACAAAGTTTTATCCAATGTCCTTCTATCAAGGTTGAGTCCATATGCAGACGGAATTCTTGGGGGTCATCATTATAGGTTTCGATGTAACAGATCAGAACTGGTGAAGGATTTTCTTTCTCATTCCCCAGATCCTGGAGACAAGAATGGCCGTACAATGAGACAGCGCTTTCTTGAAGTCTCTGATTCAGTTAGGAAAGAATTCTTCTCATTGTCTGGCGCTACAGCCTTTCTTAAACCTTGGCTTCCTTGATAACAGCCTTCCAACTGTTGGGGGTCTTTGGAGTCTTGTGCCTTCTTCCACCAAGCTGTCACTGTAAATGTAAGATCTTGCAATACATCAGTCAGCCACCTTATTTTTGGTCTTCCTTTCTTTCTACTGCCTTCTGGTTGGGAGAAGGTTAATTTCTTGTAGAGCAAACTTTCATCCATCCTTCTGATATGCTCTAGCCACTTCAGCCTGTTTATTTTTATTGACTGCACTATATTTGTTTCTTTGAATGATTAATGTAATTCGTTATTATTTTATTCTCCATACTCCATTTACATAGCTTGGGCAATTGATCTTCCTTAGAATTTTTCTTTAAAAAATTTTCAGTTTACCTTCATTCAATTTAGTGAGTACTGTCATAAAGTACAACACTTTTATAGTACAGCATTCTCATTTAGTTCGGTGTACCCATGAAACTAGTGAGGCTTACTAAAATGTGTTTAAATTTAACCGATATTAACGTGGTATAGGTAAACATTTGTGTGATACATTTCCTATTCAGAATGATCTGAAACAAGGAGACGCTATGGTCACTGCTTTTCAACATTGCTCCCCACCCGGCATTACAGCCCCAGTGGGCCTAGGCCTACCTCCATGAACTTCTCCGTTCACTTCGGTTTTTCTAGATCTTACACATTCGGTAGGACTCCTTGGGCGGGTGATCAGCTCATCGCAAGGCCTCTACTTGTACACAGAAAAACCCACACACACAAACTAAACATCCATGCCCCGAGCGGGATTCGAACCCACGATCCCGGTTTCCAAACGAGCGAAGACAGTACATGCCTTAGACCGCTCGGCTACCGTGACCGGCTCAGCATTGCTTTAGCATACACAATTAAGAAGGTCAGAGAGAACCGTGTGGGGTTGAAATTGAATGGGACATGCCAGTTTCTGGTAACCGATAATGATGTAAATTTATTGGTAAATGACATAAATCTATGTATGCATGGCTCTACAACCCTTGTGGACCTTTGCCGCTTTTTCGGTTTCTTAATCTATACGCAGTCGGTAGGACTCCTTAGACAGAGGACCAGCCCGTCGCAAGGCCGCTATCTACACACAGAACAAACGCTCACAGACTTCCATGCCTCGAATGGGATTCGAACCCACAATCCCAGTATTCGAGCGGGCGAAGATAGACTGCTCGGCGTCTGTAATCAGTAGATAACATAAATACCACAAGGAAAAACACAAACGCTCCAGTTGACGCTAAATACGCATGGCGTGTCCCCCATGTGAGCTACAGTATGCAGAGTACAGTAACAACTCTGCATGTCCTTGATTTATCCTAATGGATGCCACCGTTTCCCCAAGAATTGTCGAAAATACTCCTACGGTTACATCCAGGCACAGTTTCGGCAAGTAGTTGCATTCGGCAAACACTGACAAAGGTGTATATGTTGGATTCCTCTGTCATTAATCATTAATACACACTAACTTTTAGGGGGCACGCGGTAGCGTAGTTGGTTGAGGCACTATGCTACAAGCCGGAAGGTCGCGGGTTCAAGTCACGGTGAGGTCATTGGATTTTTTTTTCCAATTGACCTAATCCAGCCGCACTGTGGCCCTGGAGTCGACTCAGCCTCTAAAAGAAATGAGTACCAGGAATATTCTTCCTTGCCGCCATCTGTAAGCCGATTGTTCAGAAAATGTGGGACCCTCAACATCTCACAACCCTTTGGGCCTCCATGGCCTGTTACAGGGATACCTTTACTTTTTTTTTTACATACTAACTTCTAAGTGTGTGTGTGTGTGTGTGTGTGTGTGTGTGTGTGTGGGCGGGGATGTCGCTCAAATTAGTGTATGAGTGTCTCTGTTATCACAAGAATGAAAACCCCTCCTATAGCTGATATGTATAAATTATTAAGTTCCTTGTTACGTAATGCTCCACATCACACCCACATATACGCAGCAGGCTTTAAGTTATGCAAGATACGGAATGTCACATTGTCAGCTGCGGTTGCTACGTCATTGTTCGCGGGCGCGTTTTGGCGCTACTGTAAGTGACTAGCCTAAACAGGTCTGTTTACTGTTCAGCCGGAAGGGGGAGTGGGCGCGGACGCGAATTGAATGGTCACCACCCACGCCACTGTTCGCGTTCATTGTATGGGCTTTATAAAGATAGGGTAACTAGGTCAACGCCCGGCCCACGTGCGCCTTAATTTCAACGTGTGAAATGACGAAACTCAATATATCTACTGTACTTGTGGAAGCCGGTGTAGCTCAGAAAAGTTATATGCTACGTGCCTGACGATCGAGATTCGATACTCGGCAGGGGCAGGGATTGTTCTCTTCTTCACCATTACTATATGGGCGCTGAAGTACACCTAACCTCCTTTTGAGTTGTTACACGGTGCTTTTCACCGGTGATAAAGTGACAAGAGTGTGAAGCTGCCCTCTAACTATCTTAGTACCCAGTGGCGGCTCGTAGCTAAAATTAGTGGGGGTGCTGCTCCAGAAGCGCACAGTTCCATACAAAGATTTGGCTACTGACATTAAGCTTAAGGATTATATATTGTATTGTACAAGTACAAAGAAAGAATTAAAGAAAAAAGGACTAATTATATAAATGTTATCGATAATATCATGTGGAAATTGGGGGTGCTGCCAGTTCCGCAGTGCCTATACACGGGCCGCCCCTGCTAGTACCGCTATTACGAAAACATGGTTTGTTGCCTTGACCGCCTCTGTGGTCTAGTGGTCAGAGTTCCTGGCTACAGATCCAGAGGTTCTGAGTTCGATTCCCGGCGCTACCAGATCTTCTGAGAAGTAGTGGGTCTGGAACGGGATCCACTCAGCCTCGTGAGGATAGTTGAGGATCTACTCGAATGGAAAAGTAGCGGCTCCGGTCTAGATAACCGAAACTAACGGCCATGGGGATTCGTTGCGCTCACCACGCGACACCCTTTATCCACTAAAGTTGGCACTAACTTCGCCGACAAGCGGCGGTCACTCGGTCAGTATAGCAGACTAAAACCACGGAGTTTTTTTTAAGGGCATTGTTGAGGGAGCACGATCTGGAGACGACCAGAGCAATCTCTGGGGCTAACCCAACCGTATTTGCAATGGTCGCCTGGAATTCGTGCTTCGATGGTAAAGTCGATCCGAGTTCAGTACTCTCATCCAATGTTGTGGTCTAGAACGGTGGTTCACAAGCTTTGTGACACCGCGGCCCGGTACAATTGATGCCAGGACCCGACGGTTGAGAAACACTGGTCTAGAATGAATATGTGCTCTTTCATGGCATAGTGCTTAGGCATGGATCCGACGGTACTGCTGTTTCTTGGTGGTTCAGTTTCGGATAGAATAAGGAATGCTATAGATGTGACACCGTTACCCTCCGATAGGAATTTCTCGACGTTTCAGAGTCACGGACTACCTCCGCTTGTTGCTTGCTTAGCTTATTCTGCGACCCTGAAAATGGAGACAGGGGTTTTCTCCGAAACGTCGATACAATTCTACCAGACAACCAGAAGAATAAGTACTGAGAACTGTGTATATGTTGTTGCAGACATTGTCCGTCCAGCCTGGTGGCGCCATTGACAAGGATCGTCATCGACGAGGTTAAGGCCGCCTGCAAGAAGCAACCCGCAGCATGCGGTTACCGCTCAGCCGAGAACAGTAAGTAGGGGAACCCCACGTTGAACACATTTTTTCAGTTATTTTGATAGGCGTAGTCTTTGCAACTGGAGGTTAGTAGCCGTGTTTATACTTTATCCCATCATAATGGGAGATAGGATTTGAGGTTCTCACAGCGGTGGTTGTGGAGGAACTTGTCGCCACCGTCTTCAAGATCGAAGAATAAACCGAGCAAGAAATCACCGTGGAAAGGGGGTGGCAATCCTCCGAAACATCGGTTGACTTTCAGCGGACTACACGGCGTTATATCCAAGAAGATAAAACCTTTCATATTTTGAAATAGTTTATGTGGTAAGCAACTCGATGTTACAGTCTTTCTTCAGTAGCTGATAGTTGCTGACCTGGCCGAGAAATTCTCTCCGCGTATAGAATCATAAACATGTTCATAAAAGCCGACCATTGGGCCCTACCCTAAGTGAAATGAACCCATCTTGGGTCTTTACACGTTTTTTTAGGATCCATTTTAATATCGCCATCTCCGCGTAGGTCTCCCAAAATGTCTCTTGCCGTCGGTTTATGGCGAAAATATTGTGTGCATTTCTAAGTTCTCTCATGCATGTTGCATGTTACGCCCATTTCATACTTCTTGATTTATGGGACACAAGCGGCGTTGAAGGAATTCCTATGACTGTGCTAACAAAACAAGCAAACAAACTCCGTGGTTTTAGTCCGCAAGCGAACTGTACCGACCAAGCGACCGCCGCTTGTCGGCGAAGTTAGTGCCAACTTTAGTGGATAGAGGGTGTCGCGTGGTCAGCGCAACGAATCTCCAC
>NW_019723927.1:356928-379961 GCF_002891405.2 Cryptotermes secundus | reverse complement strand
TTTCCTTGAAATAGCTCCTCAGTTATCCTCACGAGGCTGAGTGGACCCCGTTCCAGACCCACTTCTCAGAAAATCTGGTAGCGCCGGGAATCGAACCCGGCACCTTTGTACCTGTAGCCAGGAACTCTGACCACTAGACCACAGAGGCAGTCATGACTATCTGGTAGCAGCATTAATATACCGGTTTAACTCCAAATTAATTTGATCAAGAATTTTTGACATATTGTTTTTTTATATCAGATTTTCATAATAATCCGTTCATTCGGAGCCGAGTTGTGGACGGACAGACTGTTCATTTCCCTTTTCGTTTCTAATTTCCGTATACTGTTCTGCTGTATGGTATGGGGCGTTCCATCAGGTTGGCAGCTGTTCTGATGAGATACAGCTTTATCTTTGTCTACCCTCGCGTTCTTTATGTCCTCAGCATGTTGAATCCATCCTTCAATTGCGTACGGAATTATATTGGCTTGTTGGAGCGACACATTCCCAAGAATGTTATCGCTCTACCAGAAAGGATCTAATGCTTGCATTTGACCGAATTTAGCAATGGAAGAGGTCACCCATTTGTACGGAAATGACGTCACATATCCCATTAATTGCTCATCGGTTGTATACGTGTTATCTTTTACTCTGTCCCGTTTATGCATACGTGACAGACAGGAATAATCTACTGCTACATCACAGGTGCGGTCCCATTCTTTTAAACATAGTCGGTGTAGTTTGATTGCACTGTGGGTTGGCGGAATCCATTGACAGAGAGTACGGATTAACTCTCTGTTGTATGAAGTTCATCAAAATAAGCCTTAAAAGTTTATTTTCTGCTTCACAGGCTGCACTTCACCCCAACCGGTCAGTGATTTTTAAGGAAATACTTGTTGTTTATTCTGAGAATCAACCAAAACGCATGAATACATTAGCAAAGTGCGAAGTTTTTGAACGATAAAACCTGTAGTATATATAGCCCAATAACCACTAGGCTTTGAAGGTTTAAGGGTGATGTGTTGAATGGACGAGAGAAGCTCCGTAGTTGGAATGTGTCGCCTTCTTTACCCAGAGCTTTCAGCCGATATATCTAAGCACCCACCCAGAGCCCCCAACTTCTCATTCCGTACCTCACACATCCTCAGCCCAGCAGCCACGGCTAGATCTGACAGTGGAGATAAGTAATGTAGGTGTGCAGATCCTCCGGTCCGTAAAAGAGACGGCCTTGTTCACGTTGTGTTTTCTAAGGAATTGTTAAGTAGAATTAGAAGCCGGGATAGCTCAGTTGGTATAGTGTCGAGACAGTGGCCTGGAAGTCAGAGGAGTTGGAGGGTTCGATTCTCGGCAGGGACAAGAAATTTTTCGTTTCTTCATAACGTTCAAACCGATTCTCGGGTTCACTCAGCCACCTGTACAGTGGATACCTGCGGTAAACGGCAGGGTCACGAAGCTGACCACTCACCACCATCTTAGTGTCGAGGTTCAGAATGGTAGGCCTTCACTTTCCCATCTCTCTGCATGGCATGGTGCTTACTTAATTAAGCCCAGGGATAACATTGTCTTGCGTTTTTTTTTCATGTTGGTGCTACAGCCCCAATTTGGGTCTTGGCCTACCTCCGTGAAACTCTCCGTTTCACTTCGGTTTACTAGAGCTTAGATATTCGGTAGGACTCCTTGGGCGGGTGATCAGCTCGTAGCAAGGTCTCTACTTGTACACAAACACCAGACATCCATGCCCTGAGTGGGATTCGAACCCACGTTCCCGGCTTCCGTGCGAGCGAAAACAGTGCATGCCTTAGACCACTCGGCTACCGTGACCGGCTGAGCATCTTCTAGAGACCAGAAATTATATAGTAGGCCTGTGAGATGGACATCGAACTGCAGTAAGTAATAAGCTGGACCCATGGACTATAGGGAAATCGTCTTCCAGGACCTTTTCCTAAACTGGCCTGGTATTTTGTCTTATGAAGCTTGTTTCATTAGCTCTCATTCAAGGATTTGCCTTTCCATCTCTTTCTGCGACGACCTCCGTTAATTTTGCGAATGGGTTTATAATGCAGTGCTAATTTTCGCTGTTATTTCTCAGCATTCTTCGTATGTGGGTTTCTTTTACAGTTTTCCTGATAGTCAAGTATGCTTCGTCTGTATGTTTTATCAAGATCTATTAGCCGAAAGTGTGTTTACTGTCCTGTCAGTTCCACTCATGCCTTTGTTACGTTACGTAACCTGCTGTCAGCGGTAATCGAGCTAAGAACCTCTCGTTGGAACCACTGTCGCTTGGTCCCGTGCCAGGCCAGGCTGCAGCGCCTGGAACACAACGCAGAGGTTTGGAGTCGCTCAATACCGCCCTCGCCCAATATCCCCATCATCCTCATTCCATACTTCGGGATCCCAGACGTCCGATTTTGACGGTACAGTACCGATTTTTAGAGCCGTGTGCCGTGTCCGCCTGGATATATAGTTGGGCACACATGTGTACCGCTTTTCGAAACTTCTGGATTACATTCACAAATAGAAGCCATGGTTTTTCTGCTCTTGGCGCTCTGAGCAGCAGGAGAAACTTCGCCTTGGTATTTGATATTAACACCGTAAAGAATAGTGTAACCAAGACAATTTGTTGTCAACCGGTGGAGGTCGGAGGGCGAGACAATATGCTCTTCCTTCACCTGTTTCTGGTAACATCCGTTACACCAGCTATTAAAACGCCGACAAAGAAAACCCTCTGTGGTTTTAGTCCGCAAGTGAACTATACCAACCGAGCTACCGCCGCCTGTAGGCGAAGTTAGTACCAACTTCAGCGGATAGAGGGTGTCGCGTGGTTAGCGCAACGAATCCCCACGACCGTTAATTTCGGTTTTCTAGACCGGAGCCGCTATTTTTCCATTCAAGTAGCTCCTCAATTATGCTCACGAGGCTGAGTGGACCCCGTTCCAGACACACTACTTCTCAGAAAATCTGGTAGCGCCGGGAATCGAACATGGGACCTCAGGATCTGTAGCCAGGAACTCTTACCATTAGACCACAGAGGCCGACAGTGTTAGAAAAGAAAAACTTTATTTTGGGTAAAATAAACCGCTTGCTTCGTATCATTCATAAATCTTTTAATTGTACCTGTTATTTGGTTGGTCAATATTGTTAACGAATGCATGGGTGTTATGTGAATTCACATCTTGATAGCATCTTACAGCATGGCTAACTATGCACTTGGATGTGTAGCTGTTTGCGAATTCATTTCACACATTTTGATGGCATCATCAGTAATATGTCAGACGACAGTCTCTTCCAAAACAGTTCCTCCACTTAATGCGATCTAGAGCTTTCTCCTTCAAATGAGAATATCCTCTTCTGTCCCCAAGGTCATCCAGCATCTTCTTACGTCTTCTTCCTCGTCTTCTGGTCACTTTATCCGCCCCTCTATCTTTCCTTTAATAACTTCTTTTAGAAGGCAGTTACTGCGTAAGATATGACCAATCCAATTAGCCTTCCGTTTTCTTATTTCGTGTAGGATATTCCTCTGCTCACTGACTCTAATTAACACTTCTTCATTTCTCACATAATAGGTCCAACTGATCTTCTCCATCCTTCTCCAACACCACCACATTTCGAAGCTTTCCAGGCGTTTCTGATCTACTGCCCTAAGTGTCCAAGTTTCAGTCCCATACAGAGCCATGCTCCAAACGTAGCATTTCACTAGTTTCTTTCTCAAATTTAAGTCCAATTTGCTGGTAAAAAGATTCTTCTTCTTGCTAAATGCAGCTTTTGCCATGGCAAATGGGGGACTGCAATATGTTGTCATATGTTAGTGAATGGACACGGGATTTGGATTATTATTGGATTTATTGAAAGCTTATGGCTTGTAACTACAGATAATTATAACACTCTTGCTAGTCTGCACACTCTACAAATAACAGAAGTACACACTAAGTTCTCTCGGTCTGCTGTGTCTTCACTAGTCATTGCTTGACAGCTGTTTCTAACAATGAAGATCCCTCTGCTTCCGTTCTTAACGCGTAACCACCAATTGCAACTGCAGACTTCGACTCACGATTGTCTTTCCCTGTCTGGTCTGGTAATTTTCGGTTTCAGATACAGCCGTTCTGGGTCCTGGGTCTCGCGGGGTCCATGACCGTATTTTTCTGTCGCACTACTCTGACTGAGTCGTCAGACCAACTCCTCCGGTCCAGCAATTCTTTTCGGTTCAGTTAAGTTGCTGCTGACCCTCGCCAGCACATTCATTCTTGGTTCCGGGTCCCGCGGGGCTCGTGATCATATTTGTCTGTCTTACGACTCTCTGTCTGCTAATTTGCTGCTGGCCTTCGTTGCGTAGGAGTGGCTATTTCCTCAGGCTCTGACATTCCGGCTTTTAGGCGTCATGCCGCAATATGTTTGGAAATTCTTCATATTTTCTGTGATGTCCCGGTCGCATTGGAATGTTACGGTATGTATCGCGTTTCCTCGTGACTCTGATGAATTTCAGCGTTTTCTTGTGTTTTCGATCTTCAAAATATCCTGATTATCATGTGTCATTTTCAGTACCCGCAAATAATTTTGCATGTATATTCCTACCGCTGTTGTTAATTTAGATGTGGATAATATTTATCGTGTTACGTGTCAACACAAATCTTTTCAGCAGATGGGGTTGCTGTCTAAGACGGGATGTTTCGGCACATGTACGCTATCATCAGGTCGTGTTTATAGTAACAGTGTTATATAGTTAGATGTCTTTGTGCCTCTTGTTGCCAACAGAATTGGCAAGCGTACTTCCGCCAACCCCCACCCACCGGCTTCCCGTGGTACCGTATTCCTATGTACCTGACTGTTATTCTCCCCATGTGTATTATAAGTCGATTTATCCGAGGCCGCCTCTGATCGTACACACACAAGTTTGGTGTACTCCTTACAGGGAGGATTAAGGCATCCATATCTTTCCAGCACAGCGCAGAAAAGAAGGAAACCCCCGACTTGTGGTTTAAACCCATGATTCCAGTGTATTGGCAACGTAAGATCATGCGGTCACCGTCATGGCTTTTAAAATCGGTTCCCCTATAGGTCCGATTAACGTGGAAGTGAAGTGACTGAAAGCAGAAACGAAAAATATTAAATAAGCAGCAGTTAAGCATCATAAAGATACTTTAGTTCGGCTCTGCCTTTATAGACGCTGGCCGTTACGTTATACACGGCCATAGGTGCAAGGTCTCATGAATGTAGCATTTTAAATTTCTGTCGTAACTCCCCAGAGATTTTTTTTTTGAGACCGCCTCTGTGGTGTAGTGGTCAGAGTTCCTGGCTACAGATCCAGAGGTCCGGGTTCGATTCCCGACGCTACCAGATTTTATGAGAAGTAGTAGGTCTGGAACGGGGTCCACTCAGCCTCGTGAGGTCGTGACCTGTTATAAGGCACTCTCACGGAATTTCCTTTGGCGGACAGTAAAACCACGCAAAATCGAAGTATGGATTACCGCCCTCCAGGGGTTAGAGTGAAAACAAGATTAAATTGAAGACAGAATACAGCGAAAATATTTTTTTGATGATGGTAATGACTCCTTGGGTTCCTTGGCAACAAGGAATTCCCAATAGCCGAGTAACTTTCATCTGTTAGGGCTGCGCCATAGCTCAAGCGGTTAGTCTCTGGCTTCCCACCGCGGCGGCCCGGGTTCAATCCCGGGTCTGGTCAAGTGGGATTTGTGATGGACAAAGTGGCCCTGGGCCAGGTTTTCTCCTAGTACTTCTGTTTCATCTGCCAATCTTCATTCCACCAATTGCTCCACAATCACCCTCACCTATCATCTGGGGCTGGTACAATAGGCCAGAAGTGGCCGCAGTACAAGGGAATTAGTCCCACCCCACTAGCAATAAAAAAACTGTCATCTGTCTCTCGACTACTACATGTAGGAGTTGGTATAATTTTCGTTTAAACAAGTATAATTCTGAATTTCTTCGACATTTAACATACTTAACCCTAGAAAAGCCAGCTTTAATTCCTACAGTGGTAGGTCAAAGCACTGTAAAATTCATAGATAGATAAAAACTTCAAATATAAGGAAGAGATTACCTCCGATGTTTCCTCACTCTATTAAGATTAAGTGTCAAATGATGTCACATGCTGTCAGATACAGTAGTTTTTATAAAGGTCGAAATTTTCGACACTTTGCATTTTGAAGTGTTAAGGCATAAACACACACAGAAGCGCATGCATACACGTACATATTTACATAATACATACAAACGTACATATATGCATAATACATACTTTTTTTTTCCTTGGCACTACAGCCCCAGTGGGCCTAGGCCTACCTCCATGAACTCCGTTCACTTCGGTTTTTCTAGATCTTACACATACGGTAGGACTCCTTCGGCGAGTGATCAGCTCGTCGCAAGGCCTCTACCTGTAGACAAACACAGAAAAACTCACACAAAAATCTATGCCCTGAGTGAGATTCGAACCCACGATCCCGGCTTCCGAGCGAGCAAAAACAGTGCATGCCTTAGACCGCTCGGCTACCGTGACCGGCATAATAATACATACTCGTACACATACATACATACACAAATGCATATACATACGTACAAACATAATATATCATCATCATCATCATCATCATCATCATCATCATCAGTAATCTGTCAGACGACAGGTCCACAGTCTCTTCCAAAACAATTCCTCCACTTAATGCGATCTAGAGCTTTCTCCTTCAAATGACAGTATCCTCTTCTGTCCCCAAGGTCATCCAGCATCTTCTTACGTCTTCTTCCTCGTCTTCTTGTCACTTCTATCCGCCCCTCTATCTTTCCTTCAATAACTTCTTTTAGAAGGCAGTTTCTGCGTAAAACATGACCAATCCAATTAGCCTTCCGTTTTCTTATTTCATGTAGGATATTCCTCTGCTCACTGACTCTAATTAACACTTCTTCATTTCTCACATAATCGGTCCAACTGATCTTCTCCATCCTTCTCCAACACCACATTTCGAAACTTTCCAGATGTTTCTGATCTACTGCCCTAAGTGTCCATGTTTCAGCCCCATACAGAGCTATGCTCCAAATGTAGCATTTCACTAGTTTCTTCCTCAAATTTAAGTCCAATTTGCTGGTAAAAAGATTCTTCTTCTTGCTAAATGCAGCTTTTGCCATGGCAATCCTGGATTTAATTTCACAAGTACACCTTCCATCATCTGTTAACAAGCTACCCAAATATTTAAAACATTTCACATTCTCCACTTGTTTTTGGTCTATCTTTATTGTGACTGGGGTTGGTTGTCTCGAAATTTTCATTACTTTTGTTTTCTCCACATTCATTTCCATGCCATAGCACCTTCCAATTTCAATTAGTCTATCAATCATGCCCTGTAGCACAGTTTCTTCCTTAGCCATTAACACAAGGTCATCTGCATATTTCACAGTTTGAATAATTTGCCCTCCTACTTTGAAGTCACCGAGCCCATCCAGAGCTTCCTTGGTAAGGCATTCGCTGTACAAGTTGAACAGAATTGGTGATAAACAGCATCCTTGTCGAACTCCTCTTCCAATCTGCACACTTCCTGTCTCCCCCCTGTCCAGTCGTACTCTAACTTTCTGATCCATGTACAATTTGCTAATCAATCTTCTTTCATGCCAATCGATACCTGTTTCTTTCAGGATCTGCATTAATTTGGTCCAGTTTACCCGGTCAAATGCCTTCTGCCAGTCTATGAAGCAAACACACAGTTCTTCATCTATCTCCAAAGTTCGTTCCGCTATAATTCTCATCATCCCAATTGCATCCCTGGTTCCTTTTCCTCTTCTAAATCCAAACTGATCTTCTCCAAGTACATCCTCTATTTTCCTTTCAATTCTTCTTTTAAGTATCTTTGCTATTATCTTTGCTGTATGTGCAATAAGACTTATTGTGCGATGGTCGCTGCATTTTGTAGCTTTTGTCTTTTTCTTTAAGGCAATCATTGTAACTTCTGTAAAGTCCTTGGGCCACTCTCCACTTTCATATATGGTGTTCATTAGTTTTGTCAGTGTTTTCAAACCACCTTCTCCCAGTAACTTGAGCACATCTCCAGGTACATCATCATCTCCTGTAGCCTTTCCCTTCCTCATTTCCTTGATAGCTTTTTCCACCTCACTTTGTAAAATATATGGTCCTTTCTCGTCTGTATCTACTTCTTCTTCCGGTTCAACTTCTAAGGTTTCTGGCCGATTAGGTCGATCATATAGTTCTGAAATATAATTTTCCCAAATTTTCAGCACTTGCCTCTGATCTACTATTCTATTCCCCTGGGAGTCTTCGATGCCAACATTTTGAATCCCATGATTCTCTTTCCATCCTAGTTCTTTTGTCTTCATGTACATCAAATCATAACGGCCTGTTCTTTGAAATTCCATAATCTCATTACATATCTTCTCAAGATATTCCTTTTTGGCCCTGTCCGTGGCTCTTTTCAATTCATTCCTCAGTCTCCTGTATTTCCTCCTGCCTTCTTCATTGTTGACATTCTTCCATTTCCTTCGCTCCTCCATTTTACTCATCATCTCCTGTGTAACCCATGGTTTTCTTGCTATCTTCTCAACTTTACCAACCAAATCACTGATAGTATCTAACATGCATTCTTTTATATTGTTCCACTGCGCTTCAGCATTTCCGCTTTCACCTTCAATTGCACCGAGTTTCTTTCCTAGGGTCTATTGCACGCTTTGTCTTTGAGCATATAACTTCTCCAAATCCCATCTGGGTCTGCGCTTTCGAAATCCTATAATTTTCTTCAACCTGGTTCGGAACTTGGCAACCAGCAAGTTGTGGTCAGAGTCAATGTCTGCCCCAGGAAGCGTCTTCACATCCTTCACACTGTTTCTGAATCGATGTTTCACAAGGATGTAGTCCAGCTGATGCCTCTTCCAATCCCCAGGTGCCTTCCATGTGTAAATTCTTCTCTTTGGCTTCTTGAACCAAGTGTTGGTAACAATCAGTCCATTTCGTTCACAAAAGTCAATAAGCATTTGCCCCCTGTGATTCCGTCTTCCTAGTCCATGTGATCCAACAATATTCTGATATGATTCATCTCCAACAGTGCTATTCCAGTCTCCCAATATGATGCTGTTTGTGTCACCTCTTCCATCTTCCTGAAGAATTTCTTCAATTGTATCATACACTTTTTCCACTTCATCATCTTCATACTCTGATATATATACATACAAACGTACATAAGTAAAATACACACGGACATACATACATGTACACTTATACACACGTACGTAACGTACGTTGTGCATTGATTGGAATCCCGAATTTCACAGTTTTATCAAATTGTGGTTCTTTTGTGAGATTCTGTTGTTTTGTGCTGAGAAAGAGAACAACAGGGGCGCCTCATCTTCAGTGTGTTTGCATGTTTCCACAGATAAGATAGGCCGTTGTCAAATAAACCCAGGGGAGGCCATAATGCTTGACTGCCAGTGAGGACCAGTCTCAGACGTTTGTTGGCCTGCGTTCTGTAGTCGCTTAGTTCGTTTCTGCTGTTATACTGTTCTTTGCATGCTCGTAAGCCAAACAGAAACATTCTAAAGGGGCCCATGCCTATACGAGTCTGGCTCGCGAGTCCGGCTCGGCGAGATTGACTCGGGAGCAGGGCTCGGATTAATTTCACCACAAACGCATGAGCTGACTCCCAACTTTGCGACCCACGTACGGACGAGTTTGGCTCATTGGAACCCGAGCCGAGTCGGACTCGCGAGCCAGACTCATACGTGTAGGATCCCCTTAAAACTTTAAACGCTGTACATTTTGTTGCAAGTTTGATAGTTACATATGCCAGTTTATTTAAGCCTTTTTTATGTGTGTCTGTGTGTGTGTGGTCCTTCAACACTTCAGCTTTTCATAAATATATACTGGATACTGATATCTAGCTAATTTTAAATGTTCATGAACCCCAGAAAGTTACTGGACATTCTGTTTACCCTTTAAAGCCTAGTGGTTACCATATGTACCACCCATTTTTACATTAAAAGACAACATTTTTCCCTTACACATATTGTATATATTATTTTAGGAGCCGGGATAGCGCAGTCGGTATAGCGACTGGCTAAGGGCTCAACGACCGAGCGGTCGGAGTTCGAGTCCTGGTAGGGTCAAGAATTTTCACCCATAGGCTAGCATGCTGGAATCATGCGCACGTGGTCATAACATTTAATTCGAATCCGGTCAAGTTTCTGTTGCTTGCAGTTGTAAATACATTATTATTATTATTATTATTATTATTAGTGATAGCATCCTGTTGGGAAGAATGTACGTGTATTACGTATTTAAAGCGAGATGCGTTAGATTTTATCGAACATAACCTAAACAGTTTGTTCCGTCGCCAAGTTTGTAACTGTCGATGAATGAACAGTATTGCATGCCTTATTCGTATGCAAGTTTATGGTCTGACGCCATACTAAATAGGCGTAGCTGCAGTGATTAATCATCGCCATAAAACTGTGATCTAAATATGGATTTCACGCAGATGCACGTTTTACATTCTGTCAAAAAGGAACGAAACAGCAGATAACCAAACAGACTGGTGTAGTGGCAACGGTCAAGTCTTGTATTCTGGCGGTATTAGGTTCGAAACTCGGCCTTTACAACTGACTAATGTTTTTAGTAGTTTTTCTTCAGTTCCTCCAGTAGGATGCTGTGGTAGTATCTCAGGCCACGGAAGACCCCTTCCAGATCCTTTACAGTTCATCATTCATCCGTCATCCTACCATTTAACGTTGCATATAAAATAAACCACAAAAAGATGTATTACCATACATGATGTAGGGACCATATTTTAAGTGGTGCTGTTCGCTTTCCCACTTCAGAAGTTCGTGCGTCCATAATTTGTTATTTGCGATGAAATTAAAAAGTACGAGGTTGTGGTGGTCCCTAAAGGCATAGGATAGATCTGAAGAATATCGGTGAACTGGCTTAGAGGTTTAAATGAAACACACATAACAATACTCCCATAAGCCTACTTTATTTTACTTAAAAGTAACAGACTAAAGAGTATTAACTTGTCTTTCACAAGCCCCGAAAGAAGATAGCAGAACGAACTCCCGAAATATGTGTATCATGTAACCTCAGAGAACGTTAGAACTAATATTAGTGTTTGAATTAATTAACCATCGTCGCAGACTTTAAAAAAATCATTAAGAGATCTGAAACGTTTCACGGTGATAAATAATCATCGAAATATAAGGAAGAAGTAGTTCATGACTGTGCATTGTGTTCTACTGTACAGGGCTACTATAAATGATTCATTCGTTTTTAAAACGCTATATTTTCCAAAGTATTACACGTACAAATATGATTGATATATAAAAAGAACCGTAAACTCACCAAGTTTGTATTGGAACATCAATGCTCGTCGCTACTTAAACGAACTTCGGCATCGCTGGATTGGGCGTGTTGGTGAGGATGACGTAGCTCTGTTCACTTGGCCCCCCAGATCACCTGATCTAACGCTTTGTGACTTCTTCCTTTGGGGGTACATTAAGGATCGTGTTTACATACCCCCACTGCCAGGAACACTAGTAGAGCTGAGGGAACGCATCGATACTGCAGTGATGACCACTGACAGGATGATGCTACAAAATGTGTGGAACGAGCTCGACTACCGCCTAGACGTGTGTCGCGTGACCCAAGGGGTACACATAGAACATTTGTAGAGTTTGAAGAAAACTTGGTGAGTTTACGGTTCTTTTTATATATCAATCATATTTGTACGTGTAATGCTTTGGAAAATATAGCGTTTTAAAAACGAATGAATGATTTCTAGTAGCCTTATATATCAGTGTTTCCCAGACGGTGTAGAGAACTGTATTACAACCTAAAAAATATACTTTAATTACTCTAAACTTCACTGAAAATTAGTTAATTCCGGGGCTTCTTTAAATTAGGAATGCCACTTTTAAAGGAGGGTTCCTTTTATTTTATTTTTTTCTGCATACTTGTATAAATGCATGCAACTATTATAGCTGTGGGCTAAGTGAAATTACTCAGAAGGAGAGTAAGTATAGGCCTGATGTTTTTACGCTGTGTTGAAAGCAACCCTGGAATCAATTGTGCAGGAAAATATTTACTTCTGTTTGTAACCCTGTTCTAGGTGTGCGATGTATCGGAAATGATTGTTGGCAGGAAGTGACAGTGACGATGAATTACGAAATGGCTCTATGATTCATTTCGTGGATATCCAGTCATGCATGAGTAGTCTGTTAGGTTTTAATTTTACCGTGTTTAGTGAGAGCCTGATAGTTAATTATTAAGTTATTTCGCAACGGTGTGTCAGTGGCTGAGAATATACACCGCTGAATGATGCGGTAGAATGATTATGAATAGCGGCTATGGAGGGGTATAGGAACCAGTTTTCGATATGAAGATAGTTGTAACAGTATGCAGGAGGGAGTGAGGAAAACCATGGAAATGCTCGTGATATTTCCCAGCAAAATGGGAGTCAGTCGTGGTAGCGCCGTTACTGATAGCAGACTGGGCTGGAAACATTTGCAAATTTTGTACAAAGCATTTTGAGCCCATTAACGTAGACAGAATACTTACGTAAGAACTGTAAGAAACATATTTATGCTGATGATGATAACAGTATCAACCACAGCAGCGGCAACTGTGTATAAGATGTTTATAATTGGAGAAGTTCCGACTTGAATAGGATTTGGTTATATACCCAAGATCCTAGATATAGGAGCCCAGTATGCTAACTCATGAACTTAATTTTATTTAAGAATGATAATTAATTTTATTTACGAATTATAAACGTATCTTACATGAATGCATAAAAGTACAGTACTACGTTTTTAGGACTCGAAGTCTGTGAAATAGGAAATATGACTTCTGTCGAGAACTCCTTGTTACAGAAAGAGGATCAGACTATGTTAACAGCAGTATCCTGTTACGTATTTGATATTTCAAGTTAACTGTAGCGATTCTCGGGAAGTATTTATGGGTTGATTCATTTCCGATTTTGCATTAACGGGATAATTTTTAAACTTTATATGGGTGATCCCAAGAGCTTCTAAAACCCGAAATTTCCTCCGTACATGGCGTCGTGAAAGGGATGCTTATTCTAAAGATTTTATGGCTTCAGAGGTATCTTATAGAAATTGGATACGCAGATGAATTCTTTTTTCGTCCAAAAAGACCAGGAAACGCCGTTCCCTGAAGACTGCAGCAGTAGATTGGCAGAAGAATGTGTAAGCGGACACAACAGTGACAGCAACAAGACATATGATTACATTTCCAAGTAACTAGTAGTCACTCACACCATGTCCTGTTTTCAATCCTCATTGCTCCTTGAAAGCGTTGCTTTGTTGTGCATGCACATAGTATTCATCCTCCAACTTTCCGAAGAATTTTCAGCGGGCATTGCAGCAGTATCCTCTCTCTCTCTCTCTCTGTCTGTCTGTTCTTGGGGTGGGGTGAGATCGAGTCCGTTGATACGTTGGTTGTGGATGGGCCTTTCGTGCCAGCTCCGGATGAGAGAATGGAACATTGGTGGAATGACAATTGGCAGGGGATACCCGAAGTACTCGGAGATAAATTTCTCTTAGTGCCACTTACCCATCACATATTCAAAGTGGACTGCTCTGGAAATATTAATTTGTAGTGTATAATTCATGCTGGGGGTACGCGGTAGCGTAGTTGGTTGAGGCACTGTGTTACAAGCCGGAAGGTCGCGGATTCGAGTCCTGATGAAGTAGATTTTTTTTTCAGTTTACCTAATCCTTCCAGCCATACTATGACCCTGGGGTCGATTCAATCTCTAGCAGAAATGAGTACCAGGAATCTTCCTGGGGGGTGAAGGCGGCCGGAGCGTAAGGCCGATAACCTTACCGCCATCTGTGAGCCGATTGTCTAGATAATGTGGGCGTCTCAACGTCTCACAACCCTATGGACCTCCACGGCCTGGTACAGAAATAGCTTTACCTATAATTCTTGCTGCCTTCTGTGTGTATGGGCGGAAGCGGTGGAAGGAAATGAGTTGTAACTTCTCCTAGCTTCTTGCAATGGTCGGGTGTTGTAATCATTTATTACCTGTTGCGTGTGACGAAAAGTACCTAGACCTTCCTGGCTGCTTATCGTGTGCCCTGTTTATTTTTCTCTCGTCCTTCAGACACACGTTACAACAACATGATAATCCAGTCACAATCCTCCAGTGGTTCACAGTATTGAGATGAAAGGTAAAAACATGAGCTTTATCGTTTTATGACTAGGTTAGGGAATTTCAGTCAAGCATCTGATGACGTATTTTGCAACATATGGTGATGACTTCATTGCCCCTCTTCTTCCCCCTGGCAGGATGTACGTTGTGTTGACATCACGTAGATAGGAGAGCTGCAACCAGATTGACGTCACAGAGGCTGTAAAGTGATTCTTCACATTTTTAATTCCATTTGCCACCCATAATTTTTAGCTTACTTTCCCAATTTTGAAAAAATTAAAGTAGGCTTGTGTGTCTGTATGTCCCCCCCCTATTAAGTTACGAATGTCTGAAATGAAATTTGATATACGTAGGGAAGTCAAAAATTATCCGCACTCTTGTTTTTCCAATCCATATATAGAAAAGTAGGGGTTGAACAAGTACTTCATTTTACATTTTTCTCCCTTTGCGATGCACTTGGTCCAGCGGTTCAAAAGCTTGCGTATTCCCTCCACGAAGAAGGTTTTCGGTTGGTCACGTAACCATTTATGCACCGCTTCCCCCACTTCTTTCTCTGTAGAAAATAAAAAACTTCATAAAACATCTTTGAACGGTCCAAAGAGATGACAGTCGGAAAGGGCGAGATCTGGGCTGTAGGCAGGGTGTTCCAGCACCTCGAAACACAAATGGTTAATGGTTTCAACGATCTGGCCGTCCTTGTGTGAGTGTTCATTGTCATGCAACAACAACACTTCCTTCGACAATAGGCCTCGGCGTTTGGTGCGAATTGCTGGCTTCAGATTGTTGGCCAGCAAATCACTGTATCTTGCACTGTTGATCGTACACCCTTTTTCCAGGTAGTCTTCCAGTATAGGCCTTTTTGAGTCCCAAAAAACGGTTAGCATCACCTTTCCCACGAAAGATTGAGTCTTGAATTTCATCTTCGTTTGCGATCCCGGGTGTTTCCACGCCATACTCTGGCTTTTGGATTCTGGCTCATAGTGATGAACCCACATATGAATTTCAGCCCCTGACACACCTTCCAGTCAGAGAAATCAGATCACTGTTCTTTGTCAATCATTGGTGCACACTGCTAGCAGAGCGGCCATGTCACAGCATCAAGGAAAATGATGCGATCAAGGTAAAACTTCGATCACGTGACCACAGTAGTGCCAACTCTAACAATGCATGCGTAGGAGGCAGTGTGACAAACCTAAAAATGTGTTATGGAGAAAGTTCGGATAATATCTGACTTATCCTCGTATATGAGGCCATCTCAGCGGCGTACATAAAAAATCCCTCCCATCAGTAATACCAATACCATAGCTGAAGTAATACCCTTAATATTACTCGAATGTCTGAACCGATCGCCATGGGACATGGTTTATGTACCATGCCACCTGAGACCGTCTGAACGGCGCACTTGAGAAATCCCTCTCATTACTACAAAACTGCAACCTCTCAGATTGTCGAGGTAATAACTTTAATATTACCTGAATGCCCGAATCAATCTTCATGAAACTTGGTTTGTGTGTCATCCCTTTGAGGTCAACTCAACGGCGTACCTCATAAATCAGTTCCATCAGTAATAAGAACGCTCCTGCCTCCGTAATTGTGTTGTTTTATTGGCTTCAGTACGCATACATACTAAAGGTTTTTTTTCCTACGTGTCGAATCATATACTAAAATTAGAGTGAGGGAAGTAGGTGATTAGTTATTCCCAGAACCTCTTGTTTTCTTCGACGAACTACCGCCGTCCTCCCCTTCTGACCCACATGCCGGCTCAGTAGAACAGTGGACTCAGAGGCTCGTGAAGCGGCAGTAACTTAGGCAACCAGTCACGACAGCACTTTCCCCGGTTAAAAAATTTGTCTGTATTGGCAGTGGAACTTCACAAATTTCTCCGCACAAGTAAGGAGCAGTGTGGTATCTTCAATATTGTTCCCAAAATTTAATCCAAAATCAGGTGCTGATTGTTCTAGACGAACATAAGGTGTACAGCCGCATCACGCCCGACTCCGATGAATTGAAGACGCCAAGTGCTGATTAATTTGGATAGGTGAGCGGAAGGTAGCCAGATCACGTCCAGCTCCGAGAAGGTGCAGAAAACAAGCTCTTTTCCCACCGAGTTCATCCCACTGCCAGAATAGATCAGTTTGGCCCCGTCTTTAATAATTTTGTCGCTGTGTTTTATTCTAACGTTTTCGTGTAGGTTCATTGAAGCCCTCAACATCACCGTTTTGTCCATGTTCATTTTCATTCCGTATTCTAATGTAACTGGTCACGCACATGCCAGAAGCCCGTGTACGGACCTCGGGGCCTTCTCTAACATTGAATGCCTAGCGGTAAACCTGGCTGTAGCCGGTCGGCTTTTAGGACGCATATTCGTTCATGTTCACTAGACTAGAGCTAACTCAGTGTGTTATGAAATTAGTTTTTAGATATACATATGGAAGCGGTTGAAGGAAAATAGGTGACATATATTCTTCCCAGAGCCTCTTGTTATTTTTTTTGTGTCCATTGATAGCTACAGCCTGCATTGTATTGTTCATAATTGGTTTTAACCAAAAGGCTTCTCTATTTGTATTGCAAAGTAACTTGAGTAGAGGCATATGTTCTTGTTCGTGCGCATTGATGCGTATGTCCCCTGTTGCAGCCTATCAGCCATTGAAGCTGATGCAAGTGGTGACTGGAAAGGTGAATGAGGTATGTTTACGATACCGAGACAATGGGAAGCTGGCTACACTTCCTCCACCATCTCAGGGACCACCCATCTCATCCTGTGCTATCAAGAATACAAGACGTTGTATGGAGGACCGCCATGTTATCGTAGAAGACTTCCACACTGTATTTGGCATTCAGGTACTTGGCAATTGTCTCTTAATACAAGTAGAACGAGAATTATGACAGAATTCCGGACATGTAGTGTGGTTGCTTTGCAAGATCAGAGAGAATGGTGAATGAGATGTGTTTATGATACTGTGACAATTGTAAGCTGGCCACACTTCGTCCACCATCTCCGGGATCACGAGTCTAATCTTGTTCTGTCAAGAATACAAGATGGTGTATGGAAGATTGCCATGTTACCATACAAGACTTCAACTCTGTAGTTCAGGTACTTCAGAATGTTCCCTTAATAAATATAGAGTTAGAACAAGAATTATGTTAGAACACCACTCTGGTGGTGTGGTTTGCTGTATAAGATTAGTAATCGGAGAGTCCGAGGCGTACTCCTACTGTGCATAACAAACTTTCGTTACACTGAAAACAGACTAAGCTATGCATATATTGTCAACCCTACAAACCTTTAACTTCTGTAAAAAGCATCTCTCAATGTCAAATATCATTTCATTTTCTTGTTGAATTTCTTTATTCTTCATTAATGCTGTTGATTTCAAATTAACTTGTTTGTTATGTGTTTGTTGTAACAAACAAGTTAATCTTGTATGCGTATGTATATGTATGTACTGTTCGTTTATGTACCTTTACTGTAATTTATATATTTATGTATCATTGCAGGCCACTGTATGTTGTACTCTTTAAATTAATAGGAAATTCATTTTAATTTAACAAACTTGTACATAATAAATTATTTCAAGGAATTAGTTTCTTTTTTTTTAAACAAGGAGTTGGTATACATAGTTATAACTGCATGGATCCATGTATATATATATATATATATTAGGAAAATGATATGGGGGCAAATTAAAATGGAGGGAATTTAATTCTATGTACTCTTGTCTGATCTGGAATTTTTTTCTTTTAAAAATAAGTACAGTATTTTGTTTATTAACCCTTGAAGTGTCTGCTGTAGGTGACATTCCATAGTACTGTGTCTGATAGAACCCATGTGACTTTAAAATCAGCCAGTGAGAAAACTCGTACACCAGTGCTACTCTTCTGGTGCCTCGAAATAAAGTTTTCTTGGCATAAAACTACTGGAGTATCTTGTAGAAATTCAAGGGTTCATATTTGTTTACATCATTAACATAAACAATTTTTGTTTCCATAATATTGGAATGTAATTTAGTACAACTCATTGTGAGCACCACTGACAACTGTGCATCTGACAGAGCAGTTTCCTAGTTCAGTATTAATCCAGGAAAACATAATAGGCAACACAGTAACACTTATCTCTGTATTCTTCATTGTAAGTCCACTATGTTGGTCAGGTTTTGCTGCAGACACAACCATAGCTGAAGATATCCATTGGAGATAAATCAGGACTTCCTGCTGATCATGGAATTGTTTGTCACCCTCTGATTCTGTGACCAGGCAACTGGGCACCAAAAGCTCTGCATACAGTGTTATCAGAATGTGGGGGTGCACCACCCTGTTGGAAAATACAGCTATTGATTTCTGCTGTTGTGTAAACACAAAGTTCACCCTCATATCCAGGTAAACTGTAGAGGTTGCCATATTCTCTGAGGAACAGGTTGTAAACATGGTCTGACATACTTGTATGCACTTTTGGGCTATCTCAGACATACGTAAGGTGTGTGGTTTTTCATGAACCTAAGTTCTACAGTCTTATGTGAAAGGTGGCCTCAACATGAAAAGAATTTGTACCTTACATTTGCATAAGTCTTTTCCAACATAAACCTTACAGATTGGACCAATTTAGGCATGTCATGAGATTGAATATTGTATTGAAGTTGCAATTTATATGCACAAATTTTTAATCTTTTTTGAGCAAAGCATTATGAGCTGTGATGTCTGAAATACTTAACTGACTGCCGACCCATCAGACGGATTGTCTTGGGCTGCAGTGAATTAATTGTGTGATGTATTCGTTATCATCATGACCTGCTGGGTCCTCTCACAACACTTACTTGTATCTCTGGAACTCCTGATGCTACTGACATATAATATTGTTTTTGTTTTCTTCTGAAAGTTTCTTTTATCACTCAAAACTATGGCTTTGTCTACCACATAACATATTGTGCGTTCTCCCATGGTGATGCCATAACTGATTGCTTTCTCCTGTACCTATATATAGCAAAGCTGTATCAGACGTAGCTGTAGTTGGTGCAGTATTGTGAAAAGAGATGCCTTTTACATCTGTCGCATAACTAGTTAGTTAGTTAGTTAGTTAGTTAGTTAGTTAGTTAGAGAGGGTGGGTTTCCCCATGCACTGCGACCAGTTTGATATATTCTACCAGTCTCTATACCCTACCGATACTGGTGCTTACCATCAGCCCCGACCAAGCCAGCGAGTTCGGCCTCTACTGGCTTGGCGGTATCTATAATGCTTCCCCCATCTATCAGAGGCGTTAGAGACTGCTGTTGGGCAGGAAATGTCCTTGAATTTGGCTCAGTGACCTCCTTAGGAGATATGAGGTTCTTTTACGTGCCGTAAAGCTACGACACGGGACCCACGGCTTCAAGTCCCTCCCGGAGGACTTGTTCCCTGAATTTTTCCGCCCTTAAAAATTCCACGACCTCCGCCAGGTTTGAACCTGCATACTACGAGTCATGAGGTAGGAACGTTACCTCTAGACTACGGAGGCCGCTTGTCGCATAACTAAATATTAATAAATAAAATTGCAGCATATTTTATCAGATCATCTGTATTAAGGAGACTATGAAAATGTGTATACTGGAATATTTTTCTGATCCACTACTAAGTCATATTTTGGATTGGCTGTGGCAGCACTTTGATAACTGCTTATGAGACGCAAGATGTAGCGAATTTAGTATGGTGATTGTATGGTACAATAGGCAGTGGCAATAGGAAGTGGCCGCAGTACAAGGGACTTATTCCCACCCCACTAGCAATGGTGATTGTAACAAGCACAAAATCGTCAGTAATTTGGTACCAATATTATATACGTCGTCTGTTCAAACTTGAACTATTTGTTCATAATTTTTGCGGACATGCCTGCACCTGAGTGAGTCTTATCGCCTTCAAAATACTCCCTTCTTGCATTGATGCATCGCTCCCAACGCCATTGCCACCTCTGGAAACAGTCCTGGTACGCCTTTTTTGGGATCATGCATAGCTCCATCTGCAAATTTTCCGTGATCTCTTGAATTGTCTGAAATTGTCATTTCAGTTAGGGAATAAGAAAAAGTCTGCTAGAGCCAGGTCAGGTGAGCAGGGTGGCTGAGGAAGCACAGTTGTCTTCGTATTGGCCAAAAAGTCAGAAATCAGTAACGATGCACGAGCTGGCACATTGTCATGAAGGGGGGGGACCAGGAGTTGTTTCTCCACAACTGAGGTCTGTTTCTCCTGACATTTTCTCTTAGATGTTTCAGCACTTCGAGATAATACCAGCAATTCACTATTTGCCTCTGATGTAAGAACTCATGATGCATAACACCCTTGATGCAAAAAGAAAACCATCAACATGACTTTCACATTCAACCTGACCCACTGTTCATTTCCACATCATATCCATATACCCATGTTTCATTGCTGGTTATAATTCTTTCCAGAAAGTTTTCATCCTCACTAGTGCAATCCAAAAGTTCCTGACAGATGGCAGTGCGACTGTCTCTCTGACCCTGTGTCAGAAGTCATGGGACAAACTTTGAAACCACCTGATGAATTTATAATTTTGTTGTAAGAATGTCATGACATTATCCTATCGATATGTTGCACTCTTCTGCTATTTTCCGCACCGTTAAACGATGATTAGAACACACTTTCATGAACTTGCATAACATGAGTGTCGTCAGATTACGTTGAGGGCCATCCGAAATGCGGCTTATGTGTCAACTACTGACTGCCCTTAAATTGCTTAAACCATTCATAACAGCATGTACGGCTCATACATTGATCACCATAAGCGTTTTTCATCATTTCGTGAGTCTCCATGAATTTTCTCCCTAGTTTGAACTCAAATCTAATGTTAATGGGCTGCTCATGAATATCAGCCATTTTGAATATCGCAAGACACGCTCTACACGCACATGAACAAATAGCTCTAGGGCGATGATGAATCACAGCAGGATGATGCGGCAAAAAGGACAATTAGTTAGGAAGTACACCACTAGGCAGCACAACTTACCTGACATTTCTAAGATGTCGAGTTGACGTGCTACTTCAGAAAGTTCCGAAACTTTTTGAACAGACCATGTAAATTGCAGGGCAGAATTTTGCACAGTCATGTGAGAGATAGTATATCATTACGTCTCATTAGTGGTCATTGTTTCCCAAATCTATATCTGTGCTACCACTTAGTATCAGAGCCCACTGTCATGCTTTCCCCCACTACCTTTCTTCCCACTTGCACAGGTCATAAACCATCATGGAGTAGCACAAGAAGTATTTTAATGTTAGAGGAGGGACTTTGGACATGTAATAGTTGTGGACTATTGTTGACTTTTGCAGGATTGTAGCCCGAGTAGCTACTATGCAGTGTTTGATGGTCATGCTGGGACAGATGCCGCAGTGTATAGTGTGAGCCACCTCCACCAGTTCCTTGCTGAAAGTTCTTTCTATCCAACTGATCCAGAACGAGCACTCAAGGATGCTTTCTCCAGGACTGATTCACTCTTTCTTGAGAAGTGCAACAGAGAGGTAACAGATTTTGAGAATGCCGTTTAGTTGTGGTACATACAACTGATTTATAAATAAGCATCTAATTCTGTATTTGTTAATAGTAACTGATGGTTCAGAACACAGTAAACCATTGGACATGGTCCTGAGCGAGTTACTTCCACTCATCTTCATACTCAGTTTCTGTAGGATCCTTCTTTATGTATTCATCCATTTTTTCAGACTGGACAGAGGGTCCATCACATGGTAAAAGAAGAGATCCTTGCTTCTAATTCTCAGCTTGGTACTGAATATGATGGCCGCTGTTTTCCATGGTTTTCCCAGATTAATCCAGTGAAATGCCACGATAGGCCACAATCACTTCCTTTAAAACCCTTACATACTGACTGTTTACAATCCTCTCTTCTCATTTGATGCTATATAGCCTATGCAGAGGGGGCACACGGTAGCATAGTTGGTTGAGGCACTATGCTACAAGCCAAAAGGTCGCAGGATCGAATCCTGAGGGGGTGGATTTTTTCAATTTACCTAATCCTTCCAGCTCCACTATGGCCCTGGGTTCGACTCATCCTCTAACAGAATGAGTACCAGGCATATTCTTGGGGGAAGAGGGCGGCTGGCGCGTAAGGCTGACAACCATACCGCCATCTATGAGCTGATTGTCTAGAAAATGTGTGAACCTCAACATCTCACAATTCTATGGGCCTCCATGGTTGTTACAGGGATACCTTTACTTTTTATAACCTATGCAGTTGAAACACTGTCATTAAATAATCTAAACATGTATGAACTAGTCAATCAGCTACCTTTTTTATTTTTAAATTCTTTTATTTTATAAGTTTCAAGGTAAAAACCAAGATAGGCCTAGTAAGATATCCCTAAACTCTCTTGGCTTGTTTGTTTGCTCAAGGTTATTATTTAACGTAGTAAGTATTTTTGTGTGCTGTAACATTCACACAAAGCTGGCATAGCACAGTGAGTAAAATGCCTGGCTGCGGACTGGATGATCAGGATCTGGTTCAAACTGACCATGTCCTTCCATATATTTCTGAGATTTATGTATATGCAGAGCTTTGCATTCACTCTTGTAAACCATGGTTATGTGGTGTTTAAACACAGACATGAAACAAACTGAGGAGTTTTACTGAAACTTCTTGACACATTCGAGTTTTGCTTAAAATCAGACAAAAATTACATGCTATGTATTGAATTGAATTGAATTGAATTTATTTACATTCTATAAATCCTAAGCAGGTTAGTACCTTTGGATACAGAACAAGTCAAAAGGTTACATACATAAGTACAGGCAATTTTAGCTTAAAAATTAATATAACTTAATTTTACATCATTCTCTATTTACATTGAAGTATTCATCTAAAGAGTAGAAGGAATGAGCA
>NW_019723927.1:297099-356681 GCF_002891405.2 Cryptotermes secundus | reverse complement strand
GATTGAAGAGGTAGAATTTTTAATTTCTTAAATAATTCTCTACATGAATCTCTACTTCTACATCCTGTAATGATTCTAATTATATTCTTTTGTATTTTAAAAATTATTACACTATGTGAAGAGTTCCCCCAAAATATTAATCCATAGTTCATAATAGAATGAAAGTAGGCATGGTAAACCATCTGCAGTGTTTCCTGTGACATAAAAGGGTTAATGAAGAAGAGCTACAGGTGGCTCTGCAAATTGTGAACTTAACTCACAGAGCATATATTGGAGTAAAGAATGTTCTAAGCAAAAATTGTAGATGAGGAGGAAGCGCATATCTTATTTTTCCATAAATCTTAAAGTTTTCAAGGTAACGAAACAAAAGGGAGTGAACATCGCAGAATTATGATGCTGTGCAGATTTCTGAACTTCTGTAGTCAGCAGTCAGCAGTCAGCAGTGGTCTCTGAAGCCACACAAATATTGTCGGACTCTCATACTGCCCCAATAATATTTACACTAATCTTCCTATACCTGAATTTATACATCTATATTGTCACATGTATGGGTGACTGTAGACGAGGTTTTGATTGGTAAATGGATTTATTGACCACTTACAGATCATGTATGTATGTATGTATGTATTATGGGAGGGGGTGGGTTTCCCCATGCACTTAGACCAGTTATCGGTCCATTGTGTGTCCCCCTTTTAATTTCTACTGTCGCCATACCCTACCAGTAACGGTGCGTGCCATCAGCCCCCGTAGAACCAACGAGGTCGGCACTCAGTACCTTGATGCTTCCCCCATCCACCAGAGGCATTGGAGACTACTTGGGCAAGAAAGGGCCTGTAATTTAGCTCAGAGGTCTCCTAGAGACATGAGGTTCTTTTACGTGCCATAAATCTATGACACGTGACACACGGCTTAAAGTCCCTCCCAGAGGACTTGTTCCCTGAATTTTTTTGCCCTTAAAAATTCCACGACCTCCACCAGGTTTGAACCCGCGTGGTGGGAAAGTTACCCCTAGACTATGGAGGCCACTTACAGATCATAACTACAGGTAACTATGGGACTATGGCTGCACAATAGCTCAAGTGGTTAGTCGCTGGCTTCCCACTGTGGCGGCCCGGGTTCGATCCCGGGTCTGGTCAAGTGGGATTTGTGGTGGAGAAAGTGGCGCTGGGACAGGTTTTCTCCGAGTACTCCGGTTTCCCCTGCCAATCTTCATTCCACCAATTGCTCCACAATCACCCTCACCTATTATCTGGGGCTGGTACAATAGGCCAGAAGTGGCCACAGTACAACAGACTTAGTCCCACCCTGCTAGCAATAAAAAAAAAACTATAGGAGTATCACTAATTCACACACTACAGTTCACTACAGCACGCAGTAAGTCTTTTCTGTCTGTTGTGTCTTCACCAGTTATCATATGGTAATGGCTTCCAACCGTAGACGTTCCCTGTACTCTGGGTTCCAGAACTATCCCCCTGCCTCAGCTACCAGCTTCTAACAGCATCAGCTCACATTGACCAAATGCAGCAGTCCTCTAACTGACTGCTTAACAACCAACTCATTTCACTCCACTGTACTCAATGGCATTGCACTCACTGACAGAACTGAACTCAGTCGGACAAGTCATGTAGCCTCAGAGTGAATCCACAGAGAACACTGCTTGCAACATCTCTTCAGTTGCATGACATCATCGTGGACATGATGTGTTCCTCTCTTGCGTGTGTACAGGCCATTACCTAGCAATGGATCTACATGCTACAATATTAATACATATACATGTAATTAAAATATAATTGTATGTGCTGTTACAACTTCTACTCTGTTAACATTTAAACTTTGTGTCTTTTGAAATAATTAAACAGAGCACATTGTCATGCCAGAATTATTATGTTATGCATACAATTCTGAACCTGCTTTGTGCTTGTAATAACATTTTGAATAATCTACAAGACCAACAATGAAACACAGTTACTGCACTTTACAGTATTCATAAGATTTCTGAAAAACATAACCTCAGAGTGTGCTTGCAATATAATGGATGTCTTCTTGAGCAAGTCCTGTATCATTCTGCAGTGCAGAAATGGTTTAATCAGCTGGTTTAAATTTCTGGATACTCTTTATTGGACCTTAATGCAGAGATGAAGTATTGTCATAGAAATTGTAAATAGTCATCTTGATTTATATTAAAATATTTGATGTTAGAGATCAGGTCATTGCATGACAGCAGCTTGTCATTAACAGAAATAAATGTAGGCATCCATCACATGGATACACGGATCATTTTGGGGATCTTGTGGCATACTGATAGGACATCTCCATTAACTAACTCGAGGTGATATCTGTTTTTGTACATGTGCCTTTGCTTTCATATAAAATAAATATTCTTATGACTTCTGGTATGGTCTTCTTAAGTATTAAGTATGTAGAGTGGTGTTTCAGAACTTGCGGAGTGGTACGACTGCTGTGTGTGCATTGCTCAGACCCACAGAACAGATGCTGTATGTGGCATGGCTTGGTGACTCACAGGCCCTTTTGGTTCGCAATGGTCGAGGCGTGCAGATTGTGAAACCCCATAAACCAGATAGAGAGGTATGGAACATCATGTATGTGTCAGGATTTCATTGTAGTTTGAAAATTTGTATCTAATTTTTGAACGAGCGGTTTTGCATTAGTGTGACAGTTGGTCAGTTATTTTAAAACTGCAGCAGCTGTTGAAATTTTTCATTGTGTCTGTAACAACGTGGAACATCTTTGAGGAATTTGAAGAACATATAGGCTCAGTGTGTTGCAGTGTATAATTTGTATGAAACTCATCAGCATCATCAGATCTCACAAATTGCAGTTATGATAATATAAGGTTTCTCCAGAAAGAAGGTCAAGTTATAATTACATATACGTAGCTGATTCCAAAAGTAAGGTCTCCAAAGCGCTGGGTAATTTTTTGTGCGGCTGTTGGCAACCCTGTTGCATTCGTTGCTTCCCCCACTCCCCCCAATACCACCAAGCATGCGCGCACGTAGCTAGGACGCTCAGTCTTGGCACGGTTGCCGTTAGAAATGGAGCTCCCGATTACTAAAACTGCGAAGTGTGAGATTCGCGCAGTTNTTCGAAGTTTCCTGAACTGGTATGACATGGACATACAAAAACTGCCACTGCGCCTACAAAAATGCATCGACCGAAATGGCGATTATGTAGAGAAATGAGTACATGTTCAAGATTCAACTGATGTATCCAAAATTGAAAATAAATATTTATTTTATATTTTCAAACATAGGAGACCTTACTTTTGGAATTACCCTCGTAATTACCTAATTACCTAACTACAGAGAGCCAGGAGAGCACAGTCAGTATAGTGACTGGCTATGGGCTGGACGGCCGAGGGGTCGGACTTTGAACAGTAGAAGGGGTAAGTTTTTCTCCTCTCCACATTGTCCAGGCCGGTTCTGGGTCCCACCCAACCTCCTGTCCAGCGCGTAATGAGGGTTCTGTCCCAAGGGGTAAAGCAGCCAAGGCATGAAGCTGACCACTCACTTCCAGTTAGTGCTGAGGCCAAGAATACATGGCTCTATGCATCCAGTCCCTCATACGCCTTCATGGCATGGTTCTTGATTAGTTGAGCACGGGGACAACTTTACCTTTGCCTTTTAATTACCTAACTACATAGCAAATATCACTGTGTTTGGTATCACTGAGTTCAGTTATCTTGGGAGAATGTGCTGCCCCTGGTGGCAACATTGTGGACCAGCAATGATCTAAATGGCATACTCAGTAGCACATGTGTTTTTGGTGAATAGATTTTTACCACACTGGTAGTGTTGATTTAGCATGAATTCCAAGTGAATGCAGGAAGTAGGTCTCCATTAAATGGATTAGCTAGTGAGTTGGAAGTGACTGGGAACATGGTAAACTATAAGAAGGGTGTTGTACCAGAAAAGATTCATCATATTGAGCAGACATTGAATGCAGAGCCCCAGGAAATCTGTCTTTCTCAGCATCCTAACTTGGGAGCATGTTTATCCTGCAGATAATTAAAGAATATGTGAAGGTGCTTCAGCACAAAATTCAGATGGAGAAAATCCTTTGTGAGGCTGATCATGTTAGGAAAGTTGACATCTATGGTTACTTTAAGATATTCTTGGAGGACAATCCAGCAATACCCCAAAGTGTATGCTTTAGTGATGAGGTCCATTTTTATTTGAATGGCTGTGTGAAGAAGCAAAATATGTGTGCATATGCTGAACTCAGAGGCACCAAATAAAGTGGTGTTTGCTCTATAGTTGGATAAGTATGGTCAAATAAAACTGGAATGTCTTTTTAGTAAGATCCTGTATAAGGGATTTGCAGTTGAAGGTAACATCTTTACACAAAAAATGCAGCCATGGATACAAGATGCACACTTCACATTCATAATAGGTAGATTCCTACATAGAGATTCAACAACGTGCTTAACTATTTTCATACTTGTGGTTAGTTTACTATCCACAGATTTAAGCCATAATCAGGATGAGTGGTTGGTTTAATGACTGTGGAGTTCATGAATTAATGCGGATGAGTGGTTAGTATATTAATCACATGATATCACTAAAGAAGTCATGTGTGTTAAGCTCAGGTAGTTGTACAGTAGCTTCTGTCTGTGGAGAACTAAGAGCCATGCGGGATTTATGGAATATGAAGTGGCACTGGGATAGATTTCTTTGTAAGAACTTCAGTTTTCACCTGACAGTCATCTTTTTGTTGTTGCTCAATGCTCATATATCACTGGCTCTGAAATTGTGGGAAGACTGGTTTTCCACACAATGTCAGAACTTCAATGAACTGTTGGGGCTTTATCATGCATGACCTCACACTTGGCCAAATTTGGAATAAGGAATTTAATTTACATCCGTATTCTGCTTTCTAAATGAATAAGGATTAAAATATATCCAATAGCTGTCTTTCCGTTTGTTTTTTATTGTAGTGAAAATTTGTCTAGAGAGTAATTCTTAAATTACAACTGTTTGAAAATGATGTGCTCAGGAAAATATTCGGGCCTAAGAGAGATGATATTAAGTGGGCAGTTTGTGATTATACATACAGAGGATGATTTATACAGTCTATCTAGTATTGTTAAAATGGTGAACTATAGGCTTAACATGTGGCTTGGGTGGGGGAAAGACAGGACGAATAATTCATACAGATATTTGATGAGGGACACCTCTTTACTGGTGGTAAATTGTAAGACTGGGAACGAGGTGAGAGGATAACAGTAACCTTATTCTTAAGGAAGTGGGTTGTTAGTTTGGGAGGCAGATGGCATAGTCAGAATCATATTATTGAATCATTTAAGTCCTACTGTGACAGAGTTCTTCAGAGTTTCTGAGAAGTAGTGGTTCTGGAACGGGGTCCACTCAGCCTCATGAGGACAATTGAGGACCTATTTTAAGGAAATAGCAGCTCCATTCTAGAAAACTGAGATTAACGGCTATGGGGATCCATTGCACTTACCACGTGACACCCTCTATCCGCAAAAGTTGGCACTAACTTCACCAACAAGTGGCGGTTGCTTGGTCGGTATAGTTCGCTTGCGGACTACAGGCCACCTAATTTTTTTTTTGTGTGACGGAGTTACTTTGTTATTTTGCAAACAGACAATATAGCATTTGTGATGAACTTTTTAATTTATGGCCTTGCACAGATTACTTTGTATTAGTAATGTAATAACTCAGCTGTTATGTACCTGAAGTTTTGTCTTTTGTGCCCATCACATTATTCCTATGTATTAGAATCTGAAATTGAATTCTCATGACAGGATGAAAGGGAACGAATAGAAGACATGGGTGGCTGTGTCCTTTACTGGGGAACATGGAGAGTTAATGGAGAATTAGCTGTTTCCAGAGCAATTGGTAAGTACTTTTGTACAGTTTTCGTTTTTAAAATCTGTTCTTAACCATTTGCCTACCATTGAATAGACTGAACCAACAGGTTAGCCTCTGCTATGATTGAGACAGCTCAGTGTGACTAATGGTTGTAATTCATGTGTGTGTTAGGAGATTGCACAGCAGTTCAAAATTTTTATGTTTTAATACCTTTAGCTTCTTACCTTGAGTACAGAGGTTTCTCTTATAATAATTACTGAATGTTTTACACTCTTTGTGATGTAGTACTGGAAGACACATGTATAACATATAATAATAACAAATGAAGTAAAGTGTTTAAAAATGTTTGTGTGATAAGCTAAGACAGTTTTTTTTTGTTGTCTAACATGCAGGGTAAGAATTAGGAACATTGCAGTATAATATCTAATGAGGGTTCTAAGCTGTTGGCTGCTTCCTTTATATTAGTAGTTTCTGTTTAAAAGGGCATAAATTATTTTAAACTTTGTGGGTCATAAGTTTTTTTGTGGAAATGTTTACCAACATTTAGGAATTTCATTGTTTTGGAACAAACTGTGTGTGGGTAGGAAAACAGTAATGTTAGTTACATTCTAGGCACAGAATTTTCTTAGATGTAATCTTGTCATACCTGTTAACCTGGACAGTTGCATGAATACCCAGTCCTCTTGAATGTCCATCAAAATGAACAACTTTCTAAGCAAAAAGAATTAATAAGCATTGAAGTAATTGTATGAGATTTGAGATTATCGTAGTCATGAAGATTTATGTTGTAATCTTCAGGGTTATGAAACAGTGCTGTCTGATAAATGGTTACCAATGTTTTGGAACAGCATACACCCTGAAGATAAGAGCACTATAAAGGTAAAATTGTCCCTATGCTTAATTAATTAAGCATTATACCATGAAGACATTTGGGGGTTTAGAAGTATGTGGCCACCAATCTTGACTTAGGCATGAGATAGAGGTGAGTGGTCATCTTCATGCCTTAGCCACTTTACCCCTGGGAAAAGAGCCCCCCAGTACCCATTGGATAGGCTGGGTGGGCCACATAGCTGGTCTGGATCCTGTGGAGTAGAGAAACATCTCTTATGCCTTCCAGGAATTGAACCATGGCTGTCCAGCCAGTATCCCATCACTATACTGGTTGAGCTATCCAGGGTCCTTAATGCTATTGTAGCTCAGTAAAGTGAATCATCATAGTTTGATGGCTGGGTTCAGATCACCAGAAGCTGTAACACAAATGTTCTTTTCACACATCTACACTGGTTATTGCATCTCCTAGCAGCTGCCCCATTGCAGTTGCTTTCCTCCAGATCAGAGTGGTCAGAGCATGAGGCTAAGCAGTGTCCTCATAGCTCTGAAGTCTGAATGATCTCTAGGCCTTTGGTCTGCAGCAGGAAAGGAAACTCTGTGCGTAGATATATGCTTATCGCATTCTTTACTGTATGTACTGTATTTACCTGCAAAATGTTTGTAACTACCATCCAGACTACATGGTGTCATAAACCAGAAAGGTGAAATTTAAATTGAAGTACAGTAGCTGCTGTTTTGCCTCAGAATCACAGCATGAAAGCATACATGGGATGCTGAAATAAAGGAGTCATTACCGGGACACTGGTTGGAATTAGGGGTTGCAGCAGAAAGCCCATGATACCTCTGTGACAGGAATCTAGGAGGGACTAACACATGTGCCACAAATTAAAACCTAGTACCTACAAGGGTTTGTCATTCAGAAAACAAGTATTCCATGACCTTTAATTTTTTATCTTATATTGCTTATTTTTAAGGAAAGACAGGCTTATGATATGTCTCTATTTTTTTATCTCTTAATAACTATTGATCCAAGTGATGGATTTTCATGAAACATGTATGGACAGCAGGCTTTGGGAGGAATAGCCATAAGGAGGGAGCAATGTAGCTTGTATATCCACTGTTAGGTAACCACTGCAAAACCAGTAACTATACAGCAGCCATTGCTAAGTAACCGCTCCTCAAACAAGGATGTTTCCACAGCAGTGAGGGAACATCGTAATACTGGAAGAGTCATTTTCTTTGCGGTCCATGTCGAGATGGTATAACCAGGACCACTGAGCATTTGCAATTAGTAGTTAGAGAATTGCTGGAGTTCAGTCACTGTGAGCTGTTGGTGATAGAAGCTTTTAGCTGAGGTCGGGGACAGTTCAGGAACCCAGATGAAGGGGAACGTTTGCTTTTGGAAGCAGCTGCCAAACAACAGCAATGAAGACATGACTGTGGACACTTGTGATTGTGTAATAGTGAACAGTAAGAGTAGTCACAAGTTGTTTAAGAGTTCAGTAAATAGACTACCAATCCAAACCCTGTCTATAGTCACACTTATCATGTGACATTAATCTTGTTGTGGTTGGCTGCCTATATTCTTGCTGCATTTCATATCAGAAATCAGAGTGCAGTGCAGTTCAGTACATTTCCTTTCAAAGTAAACATGTTATTTGTAAAACAAATTGCAAATATGTCCTTATAAATTCGTATTTATCCTCCATTTTCTTAAAAGTATGAGTGACATATATATACTCCCAAATGTTTTCTTTGCTGTTTTAAAGTCAAATCACTTCCATTTAAATTCTTCCTCAGTTTATTATTCAAATCCACTGCTTTGCAAAGAAGAATTACATGCTTTTTCACTGCATATATTGTGCATTACTGGGGGGCATGTGGTAGCGTAGTTGGTTGAGGCACTATGCTATTTAGTACAAGCCGGAAGGTTGCGGGTTCAAGTCCTGATGAGGTCATTGGATTTTTTTCAGTTGACCTAATCCTTCCAGCCACACTATGGCCCTGGGGTCGACTCAGTCTCTAACAGAAATGAGTACCGGGAATTTTCGTGGGGGGTAAAGTGCGGTCAGCACGTAAGGCTGACAACCTTACCTCCACCTTTGAGCCGATTGTCTAGATAATGTGGGACCCTCAGCGTCTCACAACCCTATGGGCCTCCAAGGCCTGTTACAGGGATAGCTTTACCTTTTATTGTGCATTATTTATAGTTTCTTTTGCATGATTTTGAGACAATTAATGAAGTGACTTACTTGAAAAATAGAGTTTTTGTTGGATTGATATGGCCGAAAATTAATTGCATATGTTAATACCGTATTTAATCAGATTCACTTCCGGGAGAAACAGTTAGATGGACAGATGTATGCTTCCCACTGTGCTCTCATTGTATGCATTTTGTCCAAAGGAAACATAGTATTAATAGAAATTTATACTGTAATTTGATCAACAGGTCATTAAGGTGTAATGTATGACAGTAATTTGAAAAGCAAGTATTAGAAAGAAGTGTTGTTAGTATCATTGTTTCTTAACTGTGTGACTAGAAGGAAGTTGTAACCCAGAAATCTGAAGCTGTATAATGAACTAAAACTGCCGCCAAGAAGACAAGATAATCACGTTTTAGCCTTCATGCATGAAGTCATAAGTCATTGTGTAGTAGATCTGCCTTTGAAGCCCATTTGTATTGTGCTTCCTATGAAATGTTTTCAGGTGTACTGCATCTCCGGAATTCTTTTGCATTAGTAAGAAATTAAGAAATAATAACAGTTACAGTTATCACAAGTAACAGGTTTTGTACAAGCATAGGTGAAATGGGAAAGAATGACCAGCTTTAACTAACCTGTGCTCTGTCCATAGTCCTTTTGTACTTATTGCCTCACTCTGTTTCTCCACATAAGTCTTCGATCTCCTCAGCACCTTAATATCTGACACTTAAGAGGAGTCAGATTGATGTGTGTACCATTGTATCCTTAGTTTTATCAAATTTTCTTTTAGTGTGTCTGCTTTCAGATCTTGTTCAATGTCTTGGTTTTGGATTTTATATGTTTTTGTTACCTTCTTTATAATGCATAGNGTTCTGCCAGCGAGGTCGGCCCTCTCTGGCAGTGGTCCCCAATACTTCCCCATCTACCAGAGGAATTGGAAACTACTTGGGTGGGAAACTTTGCCTAATTTTGCTCAGAGGTCTCCTAGAGACATGAGGATCTTTTATGTGCCGTAAATCTACGACACCGGACACACGGCTTAAAGTCCCTCCTGGAGGACTTGTTCCCTGAATTTTTCCGCCCTTAAAAATTCCACGGCTTCCGCCGTGTTTGAACCCGCATACCTTGAGTCATGAGGTGGGAACATTACCCCTAGACTTAGCCCAGTGTAGGTAACTATCTACCATGCTATATGGCATCAAGTCCCAGAATATGGTATCTTCATAATTACTGCTTTGTGAACCTCAGCTTCTTATTCTCTGCTTGCATCTGTCTTATACTGTACTTATATTGTGACAGAACTGAATAGCTTGCTATGTGAAACATGACAACAGTGTATAATCACTGCATGATTAAAGAGCTTGAGAGCAGTTTGTGATTTTCATATAATTGTTCCATATAGTTAGTGCAGCAGACAGACTGTGAAGTTCAGTGACTCATTGTTACAGACAGTTCATTATAACAGGTATGTTTTTCCTGCCTCCAAATACCTCCATTATTTCAGTCTTCCTCTGAACTAGTTAAATGACTATTGTTCAGAGTTGACAGCTTCTCAAGAAATTCCATTATCATAGAATCTGAAAATATATCACTGACATTAGAAAAGCTCCTTTGTCTACTTCTAGCCATTTCTTGTAGTCACAACTTATTTTACTAAGGTGCATTTTCTTAATACCCTAACTTTTTCTTGATTGGCTTTGGGCTTTATGACTGGGCTTCAGTGCCATTGGAAAGGTTTTTCTTCTGAGCCTTGTATAGATCAGTTCTGAGGCTCGCCCAGCCTCCTGTCAAATCAGTTCTTTAGATGAAGTGATCCAAATAAAGCATGTGTGGTGGCTCCTGTACACCTTCATGACTTGGTTTGGTGTTTCGTTTTATGACCAATCTGCTAAAGCAGCAAGGAGTTATGAACCAGGACTATAAATAATCCTAGGTTTTAAGTGAAGCCTTGTAAGGGGATGTGCAAGATATATTCATGCATTGTCTAGGTCAGAATACTATAAAAAGTTATGACATATTTTTTGTAAAAATTTGCATATACATAGAATAAATGAAGTTTGTTTAAAATAAAAAGTTTTTGAACCCTGTCATTCTTATAATGCACCGTTTGTAATTTTGTTTTTTTGTTCATAATGCAACAACATCAATTTAAATTTTTAAATGATGTTAAATCATATTTAATTCAATAAAATATCATTGAATGTTATAAGTAGAAATTAATTCATTGTTGTAAAGGTGTTTATGAAGTCTGGCTGTGAGGCTGAGAAATACATGAACTGAAGAAGATTCGGGAACTCTGTACTAAGGTAAAACTAAAGTTGTCCCTATGCACAGTTATTAAGCACCACACTATGAAGACTGATTAGGGAGTGGACATATAGCTGTACCATTCTTGACCTCATCACTAGATTGAGGTGAGTGGTCAGCTTCATGCCCTGGCCACTTTAACATCAGGGAAAGAGTCCCCAGTCCCCATTGGATTGGAGTGGAGACTGGATGGGCCCCAGAGCTGGTCTGAGCTCTGTGGAGTAGAGAAAATTCCCTTGTCCCTGCTGGGAATAGAACCCCAGCAATCCAGCCCGTTGTCTGTCACTATACCGACTGAGCTATCCTGGCTCAACTCTGTACTGATTGTTTTGTTATTGTTTTTGTAAACTGTTCAAGAAATTATCTGTTACTGTAAACATGAACTTTGTCAACTTCCAAGAATCCTGCTGTTGGATAGGGTGCTTGGCCAGTTTGTTTAATGTCATATGACGAAAAACAGCTTATCCAAGATCAGTTTTTAATATTATCTTCCCATGTATTGAGAACTTACTTTTATTAATAAACTGATCAAGCAAATCACTCTTGTTATGGAACTTACGTGTTATGTTCATTGTTATAAAAGTCCATCATGGAATCCTGTAAACTTTTTAAGGTTACAAGGTCCATTTTAATATTATCTTCTGTATTTACTGTAGAACTTGCTGGCGCAAAGCAACATGGTTCTGTAAAGGTAAAGGTAAATTTGACTTCCTTAATTAGTCACCATGCCATGAAGATGTATGGGGGAGTAGGGGTATAGTACCACACATTCCAAACTCTACACTATACACTGGGTGGGAGTAGTCAGCTTTGCCTCCAGGAAAGACCTCCTGATACACATTAGATAGGCCGAAGGGGACCCAGGATAGATCTGGATGCTGTATAAAAGAGATGTGTCTTCCAGCCCATGACCTAGCTTCAGTACCGATTGAATTATCCTGGCTTATCATCAGAATTTTGCAGCTTTATAACTTGTGACATTTGTATTTTAGGTGACTTGGGGTACAAACCATATGTGACATCTGAACCTGATGTGACTGCAGTTCCCCTAAATGGTACTGAAGACTTCCTTGTGCTTGCTTGTGATGGGCTGTGGGACTTCGTCTCGGAGCAGGAAGCAGTAAGGGCTGTGTACCAGCAGATCGCCGAAGCACCAGGTAGGAATGTGTCTTATGCCAAAGTGACCAGGAGAACTGAGCCATTTAGAAGACTACTGAACACTAAAATTTCAAGGACAAATGCTCCAAACAAGATGGCTCAAGCAGTAGTGCCTTTGATTTGAATCTTGGCTGGGGCCATGGCTATCATTACTAATATTTCTTGTAGTTTTTCTCAGTCCTTCCAAACAGTTACCAGGATAGTACCTCAAATTAGGCCGTGGATATTTCCTATAATTTTTTTTTCAGCTCACTGTTCATGAATCATCTTACCATTCAGTATTTTATCTTCTGAATTACTAACAATGTCGCTAAATAAACCACAAATAAAGAATGAATAAATTAATTTAAAGATGACTGAAAACTCTACTCTTGTCTTCTGAAGTAGTACACCTTATGAAGGTGACAGACAGAGCTTTGTTGATTGACAGATTATTATGTTATTTTGCACCATCTTTCATCAGTTACTGCTTGAAAACGTAGGCAACCCTGTTATCTCTGATTCTGTTGTTAGTGTCATACTCCTATATGGGCAGGATGCCTAAGTGCAACTGAGAGAGTATATGTCTTCAGACTTGCAAACCACAATATGTTATCCGAGATAAATAGACAACAGGCTTGAGAAATTACTGCTTTACCAGAGAAGGAAACAGAATAAAATATATTTAACAGTATAAATAATGAAACACGTGTGAGCTGACGTACTTGAAGAGCTTGCTGGCAAGCAGAACATTAATAAGAAAAATCTTGGCTAGTTGATACAGGTCAGAATACTGTCACTCAGAATGGCCAACTACTGGAGGTAGCTATGACTTAGCAGTATGTCAGATGTATGGATGCTTGACTGATATGATTAGTTCACAGAATGAGTGACTCAACAAGTAACATTAAACTGAAGTGAAAAACAGAGATGAGTCTCTCTTATAGGCACTAGATACTATAGTTGCAATTATGACCCTTGCCTGCATCAAGGTTACAACAGTTCCAAAATATCAGTATACTTGTATATCAGTTCAGACAAGAACTGCTTGACTCACGTTACAGCTTGAGTTACATATGTGTATCACTATATTATCTGATGTATCCTGAGGTGAAATAAACAGCGATCTAAAAGTAGGCCCTTATTACCATAAATCGGTATGTAACATAAAGTACAGAACTCATTAAGATCCATACAGATTTTTTAAATATATTTCAGTAGTGTTAATAGTTAACAATGTAAAAACTCTTCCAGGCCCCTGCACAGTATAATATATTTACTGTTGATTACCTTTACCAGCAAGGTTTTATATCTCTAATAAGTATCAACAAGAGGAGAGTTGCAGAATTTCAAAGAACACACCTTAAAAATTTGTGTACTTTGTACTTCAGTTTTGAGCACGTAATGGAAATCATGTTCTGTCAACATGCATACGAGGTGCTATCGGAAAGTTCCCGGACTGTAACTGCCTCAGTGAAGGAGGATGAGAGAGGAGGCCAAGGCCACACTTCCACAAGCCTATTGCATCAGTCTGCCACGTGATACCAAGCTGTGAACACGCATTGTTTTTACATGAGTGCTTTTCTGATTTCTTGTTTCGTTTTCTCTGCAATGGATGGCAAAATCGAGCAATATGTCTACATTAAGTTGCTGGAAGCTCGGTAAATCCGCTACTGAAACCCTTGAAATACCTCATGAGGCTTTTGAAGAACATTCTTTAAGCTGGACAGCTAAAGGAGCCTCTAGGGATTCAAGCACAAGTCATCCAGCCCGTGAGATTCAGGTTTGATTCCTGGCAGTGGCAAGAGATGGATGGTAAGAAATCAAAACATTCAAAGGTGAGGTTATGTGTAGTGACAGGACGCTCATACCATGGCATGCCTTATAACAAAGAAACATATACTGTCTAGGTTACATTCACTGCCAGTGAGAGAGAAGGCAAGCCATCTGTTTGGACAAGAAGTCTAATATTAGAGCATTCCAATCCATGGGTTGTTTATTTGCCTGGCTCAGACACTTTGCATCGCCTGCTTTAAAACAGATTTTCTTAGCTACTGTCTGCTAGAATCTTTGTTTCTCAGAATTGCTTGAAACTTATATAAGGATTTAGGTCATCAACTTTCAGTATGAACCAATTGCTTCACTTTTAAACTCTATACCATGTGATAGAATATTGCAGTGTGTGGGTTAGCACTCCTGCTATGCATTTGGAAAGTTCTTGTTTTGAATCTTCGTTCAGAGATCGGCTACACTGAGATTTTATATAGTTTTATTCAATCCTTCTAAGCAAATTCCAGAATATTGCCCATAAATTGGCTATGATTACTTATTCTAAATCCTTACCCAGTCAACAAGTAACTTGGTCAAGTGTGCTGTTGTATATGTAGAAGGTATCTATTTTGAATCTCAGTCTCATTATTCTGCATGAGATTTTCTAAGTTTTCTTCAGTCTGTCTAGCCAAGTACTACAATAATACCATAAAATAGGTCATAACTACTTCATTCCAAATTGTCACCTACTTGCCAGTGACCCCCTCGAAGATTTCTTTAAGTGAAGTCCTTCTGCTCATGTAGCTACATTTAAATGGCAGCAAATCCCTGTTGTTGCAGCATTATCTTCTTTACATGTTCTCTGTGATGTATACTGATACATAAAATATATTTATTGATCAGAGATGACCACAGAAGAGCCACATGCTGCCATCTGTTGATGACAAGTTGAAATACTAGCACAATCTAAGCATGAATGGAGATGGTGGTGCAGCTGTTTTGAGAGAACAACCAGTAATGTCTTAGAGATGATATTAGCCAACAGTGGGTTCATGATCATTTTCAACTTTCTGATACTGTATGACCTTGCCAGTTTAAACAGCATTGTTGTATAACCTCAGAATCATTTTGTCAACTCACCATTCATGATTAAACTTCTTCTCATTTCATTTGAAACTGTACGTGTATAACCTTTGCAGTTCAATCACCATTATTAAATAAATTAAGACATCAGTGAAGTCCCCTGGCAGAATATTGCTCCATTTTATTTTGGAGGTTGCATGTTCAGAATAGCCCAGAGACTGGCTATCCAAACTTTGGTTTTTGTGGTTTAACTCAGGCTCTTAAGCCTTAAACAAGGCATGAAAACTCCCTTTCACTTTCTTTACATTTCGTACATAATTCATCATTATCCTGCCATTCAACTTGATGGTTGAAATTCAGTTCAAGAAACTTCCACCAGTTGTTATCAGGCAGTTCTAATTTACAGCTCTATTGATCCATAAAGAAGCCTCGTACATGGCTCACTGATGGAGCTGAGCCCTTCTTAAGAAGTCGCCAATTCTGCAGCTACTCAAGAATTTCCCTGCATTTTATGGAACCTGAAGGTTCATTACTGTGTTCACAAGAGCCCTCCACTGGTCCCTATCCTAAGCCAGATCATTCCAATCCATCCCATCCTATCTCTCATAATATTCATTTTAATATTGTCCAACCTATGCCGTGGTCTTCCCAGTGGTCTCTTTCCTTCTGGCTTTCCCACCAATATCCTATATTCATTCTTCTTTTCCCCCATTTGTGCTACATACCCTGCCCACCTCATCCTCCTTGACTTGATCACCCTAATTATGCTTGGAGAAGAGTACAATTTATGAAGCTCCTCATTATGAAGTTTTCTCCAACCTCCTGTCACAGTGTATAGGGTTACCTGAGGAAATTACAGATCCCTTTTCGGAAAGTCTGTGAATGCTAGCAGTGTACATACATCTTATAGGTACAATTTGTTTTCAGTACAGCAAGAATTCAGAATGTTTTGGAATGTGTTTCTGCTGTTTTATTCTGATGGTAAGAAAAAGAGACAGTGCATTACAGATCGAACAGGGGAGATTCAGTTGTGACAAGAAGGGAGGGACTACTCTCTTGTGTCTAGGGTGCAATAATTGGCTCTTGTCTCCTCCCTATGCCCTCCATAGCCATCCCATTTATAGCACTCAGAACTGTACTGCTCTTGCTGCAGTTCGTAATGTGATGCCCTGGTGGGTCCTAATAATATGCTGTTACATGCATGATATAGATGGGCCTGTATTTAGATTGTAAGAATAAGTCTTCAACTCTCCACTCCTCACCCTTTCATCCCATCCCTCATGAGTTATGTCAGACAACATTTATAGTTCCCACCCAGTATTAGAAACATTTAATAATGGAAGGACAGATTTATATAATAGCACATAATTTTTATTGTTTTTCAAAACACCCTCTTGAATGAATAGTTCATTTGGTATAGGAACAGGCTATGAGCTGGACAGCCGGGGTTCAATTCCCAACAGAAGCGAGGGATTTTTCTCTACTCCACAGTGTCCAGACTGGCTCTTGGACCTGCCAGCGTCCTATCCATTGGGCAGCGGGAGTTGCTTCCTCAGGGTAAAGTGGTTGGGGTATAAACCTTACCACTCATCTCCATTTGATGCTGAGCTGAAGAGTGGTGGAGCTATACCTCTGCTTCCCCATACTTTTTCATGGCATTCTGCTCAACTAATTACACACAGGGACAACTTTAATGTTTGTATTATCCACAAGAATGAAATTCACTGTGTATTATCAGTGTAGAATAGTACAAAGTATATATTTTTTAAACATTCTGTGGCATGTTATAGCACACATTTTGTTACGTATATTTTTTAAACATCCAGGAAATTGGAAGTTGGAGGAGAGGGCATGCTCCTCAGGTTCAGAAGATCAGATAATAGTGTAGAAAGTTATAATCCACTTATGAAGGAAAGTGAGTTGCTTTGAACTCCAGATTCAGTGACTGTTTTTGGAATTATATTATTGTACTGATGCTGTATCAGCTTCTGACATGAGAAGTGATGAACTTTTGACATGAGTTGTGGTAAGATAGCAGGTCCAGTAATTCCAGAAGAGACTGAGTAAAGTCAGTCCCCAGCCAAGATTAAGAAATGTACATATTGTTGTCTTCAGGATTATGACACATTGTTGCATTCTGGTGAATACGAAAGTTTCAGAAGAACATGATGTCCCATCTTGGGGGCTCATGTAGGAGGTTGTATGCTGCCGTTTATTGCTGCCATCTTGTGGTCCTGGTTTTAATTACTATCAGTAATCCATGTATTTGCCTAACATCTGTAGATAAACCGTTTTATTACATAAATTGTATAGATCTTTGCATCTACTTGTAGCCTCGCAAGATTTAGTCATGAAGTCAAAACATTGTATATTTGGGGAATCAGAACAAGGCAGAGAAATGCCTTAGTCTGAGGGATTATTTTGTAAGAATTTGACCAGTCTATTTTCTATTTTTAATTTTCTTTATGCTTTAATTCTACGTCAGCAAGACTTTCTGTTTCATAAGCTTATAAATCCATAAGAAAAGATATAGGGCTCTGTTAATAGGGGAGTACACCACTGCAACTGTTTTTGTAATCTAAGAACAACTCAGAAACATGAATGAGTTCATGTATTACTGTATAGGATACCAGCCCTTAGTCTGAGAGTTCTGGTGGTCACAAGGGTCGCCTTCATGTACGTAATTTTGTTCGGTTCCTGATTAAATAGGAATGGTAAAATTGTGGACAGTAGAGCGTCACAGCTCAATAAAAGTTTGAGCACTATGTGCTTGAGGGGGAGGGGGGGCGAAGGATGAAGATGGATGGCAGTGGTGTCTCGAAGTCGCCTGCTCGTGTGGGGGAAATCTTGTGTCATGTAGTAAGTAGAGGCCTAGTCGTAAACACAAGTCTGATATTGATTGTAGTTTCTTATCCCGCGGTATGATTATTATTGGTTATTTATTAGTCACCTTGGCAGTACTGGCTGTTCGTATGTCATATATAGGAGAATAAAGATTGTGGTCTTCTGGGATGCCATGCAGTTAGTGTAGTAGGTAGCACCAGCGTTGCTTCAGAACTCTGGTACATGTCTACAAAACAACCATAATCTTAATATGCTCACTGCCATGAGAACCTCAGATCTCACAAGTCAGACCTGAACTTTATCAATCTAAACAGTGGTAATGATATTTCTTTCATTCTATTTGTAACGATTATACCCCCATAATTCAGTCTTCTGGAATTAGGTAGTGACATTTCTTCCGCGCCAAACGGAATAGTTGTACACGTAAGGATTTTTTTGGTATTTATGAATTAGGTAGTGATATTTTTCTACAAATGTAACAATTATACCGCCACGATTCGTTGTCCAGAGCTTCGTGCTCTAGAATGGAAACCGTGCATTATATGCTTATGACAGTTTCATATAGGGCGCGATTTCCGCGGTGGCCAGACCTACACTTTTGCAATTATGAGCCATACTGGTCTTTCTAAACTGCCATGTTCAACCATAAACAGAGATTTCCAAAGCTGTATATCGGTCGTTGGTTATTAAGAGATTAAACGGCTGCATCCGCGTAAACAGTGTGTGCTCAAAGATACGCCTGTATCGTGGATTTCAAGGTGAACAGAGCAGACTTTCCTTATCCCACAGAACGACAGTTGTAGGCAGAGTTTCACTTTCATTGTTAATGTACATATCCCCGGTTTTACGGGACATTTGACTAATACCTTCCCTGCTAAAGGTAAAATTAACTCCCTGCTGTCCTAGGCAACACGTCATAAAGATGTATGGAGGAGTGGAGGTATAGCTGGGCACTAGGTGCGTGTGAATAGTTAGGTTCACTTCGCAGCCGCTTTACTGCGGGGAAAGAGCTCTCGGTTTCCGTTTAATACGAGACCGTATTTGCCTCAGAACCTCCCGTCTGAATACTGGAGAAGAGAAATATCTCTGAGTCTACGGAGAATGGAACCCCGATTCCTCGGTTGTTCAGCCTGTAGTCTAGTCATAGTACTCACCAGTTCATTTCGGTTCCATACAAATTCTATAAGCCTGAAGGTCGCGGGATCGAATCCCGACGAGGTGGATTCTTTCAATTTACCTAATCACGAATGAAGCAATGCGTCTTTTGTCTCATGTCTTGATGCTTGTCTTGACGCATTTGGTGTGCGGCCGCCCTAAGAGCGTTGGGACATTCTTCACGCTCGCGTATAATGCATGTGCAGTACGATTTAGAACGTAGGGTAACTGGTGTATGTACTACGCGGTGTTTTCTTGTCTAGAAGTAGACCTAAGTAGAGTCTGTCTGTGGTAGACAACGGCGTGTCTAAGATGGAAACATTTTCACGTCCCTTGAGATTCTGTCATAATGATGTTTTACTGTATCAGTCACTATTTAATTTACGTCCCTTCCCTACCCCACCAATTTCTTTGTTCTGAAGGCACTTCCGACTGGCCCAGAGTTATGGGTGCGACCGGTAAATGCTGTTCGGTATCATATACTTTTCTCGTTCTCTCTTTATGTGGTTGCTTACGATTTGTCATGCTCCCCCACCTCGACATTTCCCTTCACCCTCTTGTTTTCCACCCCAAAAGCTGGATGGAGTGCAATGAAACTTTATTGTAGCAACCCCCCTTTTATTGTAATCCCTCCAATTGCAAACATCTTGCCCCTCCCAGCTCATTTCAGTCTTCGTGTGTCTCTCTTCGTTTTAATATGTCGCGCGGACTCCGCAGTCTTAGGGCACTAACTTCGACATTTTGTTTTCGTACTCGAGAATAATCCTGTCTGCTGCAACCCGCAAGTCGTGCTTTAATCCAACCCCGTCACCCTTCCTCCCGCTTACAGGTGGAAGCGTCCCCGCAGTGCCCCGTTCGATTGCGGCCTGTATAGGACGTGGTATTGAAGAGAATTCTTATCCATACCGGGATTGATGAGAGCTGGTATAGCCACGGCCTGGACGGCTGGGGTTCGATTCCCGGCGTTCACAATATTTTCTCTTCTCCATAACGCCCAAACCGTCTCGGGGGCGCACCCAGCCTCCTATCCAATGGGTATCGGGAGCTCTTTCACCGGTAAAGCGGCTGGGGCTTGAAGCTGACAGCTCACCTCCATCTAGTACTGAGGTTAAGAATGGTGGAGCTGTGCCTCCATTCCCCCATATGTCTTCGTGGCATAAAATCAAATGTTTCAGACAAAAGTTGTAATAAGCGACATATAAGACATGTTTTCGCTTTGCTGACGGTCAAATACTAACCCCTCAAGTGTGTGCGACACACCATATGCATCCGCTCAGTTACATGCATCTAGCGTGAATTTAAGCGGGGGTATTTAAATCCCTCCCGGTGCTGTATTTTCGCAAGCATTGAAGGTTTTGTGCAGACATTTACATAAATATTTTTAAATAACGAAATCGCTATTTGAAAAATTCCAAAAAAATATATTATATTTACAATTCTTTACAGTTCATTAATATAAATGTGTGCTTACATAATGTCAAGCTATTTCTTTTTCCCAGCTCTCCATATCCAGTGTCTAGTAATTGACATTGGTGTGGTATTGCTCAAAACAGGCGTCTATGCAGAGAGACGGTGTCCCTGGGCAGTTTTTACACTTGTATCTGGTTTGTTTTCTCTTTCCGTTTTTTGTACACACCACACACCTTCTTCCAACTATATAAGTTTCGGTTTTGGGATTTCTTGTACCACGCTTTTTGCCTTCTCCTTTCTAGCAAGAATGTTTCTAGTACCTGATCTTTCAAGTCTACACCTCCCATATAATTATTATACTCTATTACACACATAGGTTTATTTACAAATTGTAAACCACCCTTTTGACTTACGGGTTGCATTTCGTCTGAATGTTTAGTAGTCAGCACTGAGACATCGCGCTTATCCTTCCACTTCAAAGCCACCAATTTCCCACACTTTACACTAACTACTTCTCCTTTCTTCAGTCTCTTTTTTACGCGTATATCTATTGGCATACTTTTGCGCGTGATTTCCACTGGTAAAACAGCATCCGTTGTCCTCTGAACTGATCTCTGGAAAAGATCGGCACTGCTATAAAAATTGTCCATATAAACACATCTGCCAGAGTCTAATAGTTTCTCGCACAAAATTAGAACAACTCTTGTTGAAAAAAGATGTGTCTTTGGTGATTTCACAGCCTAATTTTGTCCCTCATCCACTGTAAATTATAAAATTCCACAAATATCCTGCGGAATCACAAAGTTCAAAGATTTTAATCCCAAACCGGGAAGCATTCATAGGAACATACGGTTTCCACAAAAAGTCTACCTTTCCACAATAACATAGATTCGTCGACACTAACTTCTTTGCACGGTATGTTCGCCTCGGCTCTCCCCGTCTCGCCTCGCCTCACGTCAAGTCACGCCAAGTCAGGTCACATCACGCCAAGTCACGTGACGTCACCTCACCTCACGTCACTTCACCTCACCTCACCTCAACTGACCTAACTTAACAGCAGGGAATGGTACCCCTCAGTTACTGATTGATGCGGACAAGTCTACTGCGCAAACCTAGCCTAACGTAAAATAACCCAACCTAACCTAATCTAACGTAATCTACACTAAGCTAACCTAGCCTAGCCTAGCCTAGCCTAGCCTCGCCTCGCCTTACGTCAAGTCACGTCAGGTCACGTAAAGTCACGCCAAATCACACCAAGGCAGGTCACCTCACCTCACCTCACCTCACCTCACCTCACCTCGCCTGGCCTCACCTCACCTAACTTAACAGCATGGAATGGTACCCCTCAGTTACTGATTGATGCGCACAAGTCTACTACGCAAACCTAATCTAACCCAACCTAACCTAATCTAACCTAACCTCACCTTACCTAGCTTAGGCTCGCCTGGCCTCGCCTCGCCCCGTCACGCCTAGCCTCACGTCAAGTCAGGCCAAGACACGTCAAGTTACGTCAGGTCACGTCAAATCACACCAAGTCACATCAAGTAATGTCACCTCGCGAAGTCACGTCAAATCACGTTAAGTCACTTAACGTCACGCCAAGTCAAGCCAAATCACGTCAAATTACATCAAGTCACGTCACGCGAATTCACGCCAAGTCACGTCAAATGACGCCATGGCAGGTTACGTCACGTCACCTCACCTAAATTAACAGCATGGAATGGTACCCTTCAGTTACTGATTCATGCGCACAGGCCTACTGCGCAAACCTAACCTAATCTGACCTAACCTAACCTAACATAGCCTAGCCCCGCCACGGCCCGTCCCGCCTCGCCTCACGTCAAGTGATGCCAGGACACGTCAAGTGACGTCAAATCACCCCAAGTCACATCAAGTTACGTCACCTCACGCGAAGTCACGCCAGGTCACGGCAAATCACGCCAAGTCACGTCACGTCACGCCATGTAGATCTGCTTTACGTGAAATCACGCCAAGTCACGTCACGTCCCCTCACCTCATTTCACCTCATTTCACCTCATTTCACTTCATCTAACTTAACAGCAGCGAATGGTACCCATCAGTTACTGATTGATGCGCACAAGTCTGCTGCGCAAACCTAACCTAGTCTAATCTGACCTAACCTAACCTAACCTAACATAGCCTAGCCCCGCCTCGGCCCGTCCCGCCTCGCCTCACGTCAAGTGATGCCAACACACGTCAAATGACGTCACATCACGCCAAGTCACATCAAGTTACGTCACCTCACACGAAGTCACGCCAAGTTCCGTCAAATCACGCCAAGTCACGTCAAGTCACGTCACGTCACGCCATGTAGATCTACTTTACGTGAAATCACGCCAAGTCACATCAAGTTAGGTCATGTCACGCGAAGTCACGCAAAGTCACGCAAATGACGCCAAGTCACGTCACGTCCCATCAACTCATTTCACCTCACCTCACCTCATCTAATTTAATAGCAGCGAATGGTACCCCTCAGTTACTGATTGATGCGCACAAGTCTGCTGCGCAAACCTAACCTAACCCAAATAAATCTAATCTAACCTAACCTAACCTTACGTAACTTAACCTAACGTAGCATAGCCTTGCCTCGCCCAGTCTCCCCTCGACTCACGTCATGTCACGCCAAGACACGTGAAGTCACGCCAGGTCACATCAAGTTAACTCACCTCACGCGAAGTAACGCCAAGTCACGTCAAATCACGCAAACACACGTTAGTTCACGTCACGTCACACGAAGTCACGTCAAATAACACCATAGGAGGTCACGGCACGTCACTTCACGTCACTTCAACTCACCTCACCTCACCACACCACACCTAAATTAAGAGCATGCAATGGTACCCTTCAGTTACTGATTGATGCGCACAGGTCTACTGCGCAAACCTAACCTAACCTAATCTAACCTAACCTAACTTAACCTAACCTAACCTAACCTAACCTAACCTAACAGTCTAGCCCCCCTCAGCCCGGCCCGTCCCGCCTCGCCTCACGTCAAGTGATGCCAAGACACGTCAAGTGACGTCAAATCACGCCAAGTCACATCAAGTTACGTCACCTCACGCGAAGTCACGCCAGGTCACGGCAAATCACGCCAAGTCACTTCAAGTCACGTCACGCCATGTAGATCTACTTTACGTGAAATCACGCCAAGTCACATCAAGTTAGGTCATGTCTCTCGAAGTCACGCAAAGTCACGCAAATCACGCCAAGGCACGTCACGTCCCCTCACCTCATTTCACCTCACCTCACCTCATCTAACTTAACAGCAGCGAATGGTACCCCTCAGTTACTGATTGATGCGTACAAGTCTGCTGCGCAAACCTAACCTAAACTAACCTAACTTAACATAACCTAACCTAACCTAACATAGCCTAGCCCCGTTTCGGCCCGTCCCGCCTCGCCTCACGTCAAGTGATGCGAAGACACGTCAAGTGACGTCACATTTCGCCAAATCACATCAAGTTACGTCTCCTCACGCGAAGTCACGCGAAGTCACGGCAAATCACGCAAAGTCAGGTCAATTAACTTCACGTCACGGGAAGTTACGCTAAGTTCCGTCAAATCACGCCAAGTCACGTCAAGTCACGTCATGTCACCCCATGCAGATCTACATTACGTGAAATCACGCCAAGTCACATGAAGTCAGGTCATGTCACGCGAAGTCACGCAAATCACGCCAAGTCACGTCATGTAACGTCACGTCCTCTCGATTCATTTGACCTCACCTCACCTCACCTAACTTAACAGCAGGGAATGGTACCCCTCAGTTAGTGATTGATGCGCAAAAGTGTGCTGCGCAAACCTAACCTAACCCAAATAAATCTAATCTAACCTAACCTAACCTTACGTAACTTAACCTAACCTAACCTAGCATAGCCTTGCCTCGCCCAGCCTCCCCTCGACTCACGTCATGTCACGCCAAGACACGTGAAGTCACGCCAGGTCACATCAAGTTAACTCACCTCACGCGAAGTAACGCCAAGTCACGTCAAATCACGCAAACACACGTTAGTTCACGTCACGTCACGCGAAGTCACGTCAAATAACGCCATGGCAGGTCACGGCACTTCACTTCACTTCAGCTCACCTCACCTCACCTCACCTCACCTCACCTCACCTCACCACACCTAAATTAAGAGCATCCAATGGTACCCTTCAGTTACTGATTGATGCGCACAGGTCTACTGCGCAAACCTAACCTAATCTGACCTAACCTAACCTAACATACCCTAGCCCCGCCTCGGCCCGTCCCGCCTCGCCTCACGTCAAGTGATGCCAGGACACGTCAAGTGACGTCACATCACGCCAAGTCACATCAAGTTACGTCACCTCACGCGAAGTCACGCCAGGTCACGGCAAATCACGCCAAGTCACGTCACGTCACGCCATGTAGATCTGCTCTACGTGAAATCACGCCAAGTCACGTAACGTCCCCTCACCTCATTTCACCTCACCTCACCTCATCTAACTTAACAGCAGCGAATGGTACCCATCAGTTACTGATTGATGCGCACAAGTCTGCTGCGCAAACCTAACCTAACCTAACCTAATCTGACCTAAGCTAACCTAACATAGCCTAGCCCCGCCTCGGCCCGTGCCGCCTCGCCTCACGTCAAGTAATGCCAAGACACGTCAAGTGACGTCACATCACCCCAAGTCACATCAAGTTACGTCACCTCACGCGAAGTCACGCCAGGTCACAGCAAATCACGCAAGTCAGGTCAATTAACCTCACGTCACGCGAAGTTACGCCAAGTTCCGTCAAATCACGCCAAGTCACGTCACGTCACGCCATGTAGATCTACTTTACGTGAAATCACGCCAAGTCACATCAAGTTAGGTCATGTCACGCGAAGTCACGCAAAGTCACGCAAATCACGCCAAGGCCCGTCACGTCCCCTCACCTCATTTCACCTCACCTCATCTAACTTAACAGCAGCGAATGGTACCCCTCAGTTACTGATTGATGCGCACTAGTCTGCTGCGCAAACCTAACCTAACCTAACCTAACTTAACCTAACCTAACCTAACCTAACGTAGCCTAGCCCCGCTTCGGCCCGTCCCGCCTCGCCTCACGTCAAGTGATGCCAAGGCACGTCAAGTGACGTCACATTACGCCAAATCACATCAAGTTACGTCTCCTCACGCGAAGTCAGCGAGGTCACGGCAAATCACGCAAAGTCAGGTCAATTAACGTCACGTCACGGGAAGTTACGCCAAGTTCCGTCAAATCACGCCAAGTCACGTCAAGTCACGTCATGTCACCCCATGTAGATCTACATTACGTGAAATCACGCCAAGTCACATGAAGTAAGGTCATGTCACGCGAAGTCACGCAAATCACGCCAAGTCACGTCACGTAACGTCACGTCCTCTCGATTCATTTGACCTCACCTCACCTCACCTAACTTAACAGCAGGGAATGGTACCCCTCAGTTAGTGATTGATGCACACAAGTGTGCTGCGCAAACCTAACCTAACCCAAACAAATCTAATCTAACCTAACCTAACCTTACGTAACTTAACCTAACCTAACCTAGCATAGCCTTGCCTCGCCTAGTCTCCCCTCGACTCACGTCATGTCACGCCAAGACACGTGAAGTCACGCCAGGTCACATCAAGTTAACTCACCTCACGCGAAGTAACGCCAAGTCACGTCAAATCACGCAAACACACGTTAGTTCACGTCACGTCACGCGAAGTCACGTCAAATAACGCCATGGCTGGTCACGGCACGTCACTTCACGTCACTTCACCTCACCTCACCTCACCTCACCTCACCTCACCTCACCTCACCACACCTAAATTAAGAGCATGCAATGGTACCCTTCAGTTACAGATTGATGCGCACAGGTCTACTGCGCAAACCTAACCTAGCCTAACCTAATCTAATCTAACCTAACCTAACTTAACCTAACGTAACCTAACCTAACCTAACCTAACAGCATAGCCCCGCCTCGCCTCACGTCAAGTGATACCAAGACACGTCAAGTGACGTCAAATCACGCCAAGTAACATCAAGTTACGTCACCTCACGCGAAGTCACGCCAGGTCACGGCAAATCACGCCAAGTCACTTCAAGTCACGTCACGTCACGCCATGTAGATCTACTTTACGTGAAATCACGCCAAGTCACAAAAAGTTAGGTCATGTCACGCGAAGTCACGCAAAGTCACGCAAATCACGCCAAGTCACGTCACGTCCCATCACCTCATTTCACCTCACCTCACCTCATCTAACTTAACAGCAGCGAATGGTACCCCTCAGTTACTGATTGATGCGTACAAGTCTGCTGCGCAAACCTAACCTAACCCAAACAAATCTAATCTAACCTAACTTAACCTAACCTAACCTAGCATAGCCTTGCCTCGCCCTGTCTCCCCTCGACTCACGTAATGTCACGCCAAGACACGTGAAGTCACGCCAGGTCACATCAAGTTAACTCACCTCACGCGAAGTAACGCCAAGTCACGTCAAATCACGCAAACACACGTTAGTTCACGTCACGTCACGCGAAGTCACGTCAAATAACGCCATGGCTGGTCACGGCACGTCACTTCACGTCACTTCACCTCACCTCACCTCACTCACCTCACCACACCTAAATTAAGAGCATGCAATGGTACCCTTCAGTTACTGATTGATGCGCACAGGTCTACTGCGCAAACCTAACCTAATCTGACCTAACCTAACCTAACATAGCCTAGCCCCGCCTCGGCCCGTCCCGCCTCGCCTCACGTCAAGTGATGCCAGGACACGTCAAGTGACGTCACATCACGCCAAGTCACATCAAGTTACGTCACCTCACGCGAAGTCACGCCAGGTCACGGCAAATCACGCAAAATCAGGTCAATTAACGTCACGGCACGCGAAGTTACGCCAAATTCCGTCAAATCACGCCAAGTCACGTCACGTCACGCCATGTAGATCTACTTTACGTGAAATCACGTCAAGTCACATCAAGTTAGGTCATGTCACGCGAAGTCACGCAAAGTCACGCAAATCACGCCAAGTCACGTCACGTCCCATCACCTCATTTCACCTCACCTCACCTCATCTAACTTAACAGCAGCGAATGGTACCCCTCAGTTACTGATTGATGCGCACAAGTCTGCTGCGCAAACCTAACCTAACCCAAACAAATCTAATCTAACCTAACCTAACCTAACCTAACCTAACCTAGCATAGCCTTGCCTCGCCCAGTCTCCCCTCGACTCACGTCATGTCACGCCAAGACACGTGAAGTCACGCCAGGTCACATCAAGTCAACTCACCTCACGCGAAGTCACTCGAAGTCACGTCAAATCACGCCATTGCAGGTCACTTCATGTCACCTCACGTCACTTCACCTCACATCACCACACCTAAATTAACAGCATTGAATGGTACCCTTCAGTTACTCATTGATGCGCACAGGTCTACTGCGCAAACTTAACCTAACCTAACCTAACCTAACATAGCCTAGCCCCTCCTCGGCCCGTCCCTGCTCGCCTCACGTCAAGTGATGCGAAGACACGTCAAGTGACGTCAAATCACGCCAAGTCCCATAAAGTTACGTCACCTCACGCGAAGTCACGCCAGGTCACGTCAAATCACGCAAAGTCAGGTCAATTAACGTCACGTCACGGGAAGTTACGCCAAATTCCGTCAAATCACGCCAAGTCACGTCAAGTCACGTCACATCACCCCATGTAGATCTACGTTACGTGAAATCACGCCAAGTCACATCAAGTCAGGTCATGTCACGCGAAGTCACGCAAATCACGCCAAGTGACGTCACGTAACCTCACGTCCTCTCAATTCATTTGACCTCACCTCACCTCAGCTAACTTAACAGCAGGGAATGGCACCCCTCAGTTACTGATTGATGCGCAGAAGTCTACTGCGCAAACCTAACGTAAACTAACCTTACCTAACCTAACCTAGCCTAGCCTCGCCTCGCCCCCTCTCGCCTCTCCTCACGTCAAGTCACTCCAAGACACGTCAAGTCACGTCAGGTCCCGTCAAATCACGCCAAGTCCCATCAAGGTACGTCATCTCACACGAAGTCACGTCACTTCACATTACTTCACGCGAAGTCACGCCAAGTCACGGGAAATCACGCCAAGTCCAATGAAGTCACGGCAAATCACGTCACGTAACGTCACGACCCCTCACCTCGTTTCACCTCACCTCACCTCACCTCAACTAACTTAACAGCAGGGATTTTTACCACTCAATTACTGATTGATGCGCACAAGTCTAGTGCGCAAACCTAATCTACCCTAACCTAACCTAACCTAACCTAGCTAACCTTACCTTACCCAAGCTATCCTAATCTAACCTAACCTAAGCTAACCTAACCTAGCCTAGCCTCGCCTCGCCCCTTCCCTCTCGTCTCGCCTCACGTCAAGTCACGTCAGGTCATTTCAAATCACGTCAAATTACGCCAGTTCACTTCACGTCACGTCAAATCGCGTCACCTTACGTCACCTCAGCTCACCTCATCTCACCTTACTTGACTTAACAGCATGGAATGGTACCCCTCAGTTTCTGATTGATGCGCACATGTCTACTTCGCGAACCTAACCTAACCTAATCTAACTTAATCTACACTAGTCCAATGTAGCCTCGTCTCGGCTCACGTGAAATCATGTCAGGTCACGTCAAGTCACGCCAAATCACGCCAAGTCAAGTCACGTCACTTCACCTCACCTCACCTAACTTAACAGCATGGAATTTTACCCCTCAGTTACTGATTGTTGCGCACAGTTCTACTGCGCAAACCTAACCTAACCTAATCCAACCTAACCTAACCTAATCTAACCTAACCTTACCTAACCTCGCCTCGCGTCGCCCCATCTCCCGTCGCCTCACGTAAAGTCTCGTCAGGTCATGTCATCTCACCTCACTTAACAACAGGGAATGGGACCCCTCAGTTACTGATTGATGCGGACAAGTCTACTGCGCAAACCTAACCTTACCTAACCTAACCTAGCCTCGCCTCACCTCTCCCCGTCTCGCCTCGCTTCACGTCAATTCATGTAAAGTCACGTAAAGTCACGTCAAATCACGCCAGGTTACGTCAAGTCACGTCACGTCACTTCACGTCACCTCACTTCACCTAATTTAAGCGTGTTGCTAGCTTAGCATGCATGCTCGGTCGTATTTGGCTTGATTCCAAAAGAGCGATGCATGATGCATGTGTATCTCTCCCAGAGGCGCTAATATTAGCCCAATGACTGAACAGTTTGAATCGCATGCTTCGTAATTCTTGGATTCTAATTACTACGAAGTAATGATTGCTTTGCAGAGACGGCAAAAATGCGATTTATTGCGGCTAAGTAAACCAAACTGTAGGCTATCGTTCTTTACCCTCTTATTTAAAACAACGAAATTTTTTACGTAAGTTCCCCCGCACACTAAAATATAGTCATTCTGGTGCCGAAGTGCAGAAAGCGAATTGGAGGCCAATGAATAAGTAAGAAATATAAGAGAAAATTTAAGATGTTTGAGAACAGAACAGTGAAGATAATTTGTGGAGCTTAAAGAGATAAAATAACCAGAGTGGAGAAAAATGTGCTGTTTTATGACTTTGTGCTTTTCACACAATACTCTCGGACTGGACAGGGAAAGTGAGTTGAGACGTTTGCGAAGGAAAAATTACAGATTTTTTTTAAAGCTGAGGTTTCTATGCAGATTAAATTTTAAAATGGTTGTCTTCGTGTTACTACACTGTGTCGTCTCATATGTAGTAACTATGAACGATGTTACATCGTGTTGGGCGTGCCGTAGCTCAGGCAGTTAGTTCCGGGTTCCCAAGGCGTCGGCGCATGTTCGATCCCAAGTCAGTTCATGTGGGATTTGTGTTGGGGAAAGTGGCACCCTGGCTGCTTTTCTTGTAGTACTTCAGTTTCCAGTGTCAGTTCTTATTCCACCAATTGCTCCATTACCATTAATTTCCCTATCGTCGACGCTGTATATTCTCGGTACTGACAGCGTTGTTAAATATCGACAATAAACTTACATAACGAACAAACTCCGTTGACTGTAGTCCGCAAGCGAACTATACCGACCGAGCGACCGCCGCTTGTCGGCAAAGTTAGTGCCAACTTTTGCGGACCCACTACTCAGAAAATCTGGTAGCGTCGGGAATCGAACCTCGTGACCTCTGAATCTGTAGCCAGGAACTCTGACCACTAGATCACAGAGGCGGTGAAGTTGTTGAACACCGCGGCTTTATTTAGATCATAGTAATTATGAACAGGGATAGCGTAGTAGGTATAGTGACTGACTACGGACTGCATGACTGAAGGGTCCGAGTTCGAATCTCGTTGGGGACAAGAATTTTCACTTTTCCATGTAGCCCATACTGGGTACCGGAGGCTATTTGCATGGGGATAAAGCGGCCGGGGCATGAAGCTCACAACTCATCTCCAAATAGTGCCGATGTTAAGAAAACGTGGGTCTATACATCCACTCACCCATAAGTCTTGATGGCGTAAGGCTTTATATTGTTCTTGCCATAATTGACGAGCATAGGCGTAACTCAGTTACTGGTATTCGTATTCCTGGAAAGACGTGGACATCTGGGAGTCGCATTTATATGCGTGTTTAAACGAAGATAACTTGGCTGCGCTTAACTAAGCATAGAATGTTTGAATAAGAAATCAGGGTTTATTCATAGTCGTCCTATTTGTAGACAGTTACGGTGACTATATCCTGTCTGACGGAGGACTGCTGGTGGCAGACTTCCGAAATGTTCTTGTTGATCGGTGGCGTAAGCTCCTGAGACAGATTAGACTACGTAGGACTGCCTCGTCACTCCTTCGTCGCCCTGCAACCCACGTAGCATTGTCAACTGTCAGTAGCTCCCGCAACGAAATTTACATTCCATGCCCAGACGGGATATAACTCAGTTCACCAGTAGCCCTCGGTGAGTGTATTTTCTGGTGATATGTAGACCCTGAAATCATTTTAATACCGACTAGTATAAGGTGCCCGTATGTCCCGTTTTTACAGCCAAGAAATCTTAGATTAAGAAGCATGTGTGTTTGCTGGGAACTTTAAATTTCCGAGTTCCTTTATATATTATTGGGGGCACGCGGTAGCGTAGTAGTTTGAGGCACTATGCTACAAGTCGGAAGGTCGCGGGTTCGAGTCACTTTGAGATGGATTTTTTAGATTTACCTATTTCTTCCAGCCGCACTATGGTCCTGGGGTCGACTCAACCTCTAACAGAAATGAGTACCAGGAATCCTCCTGGGGGGGGTGAAGGGCGGACGGTGCGTAAGGCACACATCCTCACCGCCGTCTGTGAGCCGATTGTCTAGAAAATTTGGGAGCCTCGACGTCTCACAACCTTATGGGCCTTCATGCCTCTTGCATGGATATGAATTTTACAATGCAGTGTAAGTGCTGCAAACTGCCGTCCAATAAAAGTGTTCCGTTTCATTACTCTTGCATTGCTGAATTTCTTGATACGGAGTTGTAAAACACTCATGCTGTAATGCTCAAATCCATTGTCAAGAACACTTAACCGAAATGAAGACTGACATAAGCGCTACGTTATGCAGTCCTTTCCATTTGCGTTTTGATGTCACTGAAAATGTTTTTGTTATTTCAACTAACTTCATGGAGCTGAACCCTTCTTGAGATGCCGCCAATTCTGCAGCTACTCAAGAACTTCTCAGTATTTTATGGAACCTGAAAGTTCCTTACCGTGTTTACAAGAGCCCTCCACTGGTCCCTATCCTGAGCCAGATCGATCCAGTCCATACTACTCCATCCTATCTCTCTGAGATCCATTCTAATATTGTCCATCCACCTATGTCTTTGTCTACCTAGTGGTCTGTTTCCTTCTGGTTTTCCCACCAATATCCTATATGCGTTCTTCTTCTCCCCCATTCGTGCTACATGCCATGTCCCTCTCATCCTCCTTGACTTGATCATTCTAATTATATTAGACAAAGAGTGCAAGTTATGAAGCTCCACAGTATGCAGTTTTTTATTGTGTAAACTAAGAAATTTAAATGTAATATTAAGATTATTGAAGAAATAACTTTCAAAAAAACTGTATACTATTAAGACGCTTGCTTAGATAAAAATCCGTTTTTCTAGACGATTTGCTTTCATCACTGTGTGCAGTTTCATTCAATTTTTTTCCCCCCGTATTTTATTTTCTGAATTGTGGGCATTATAGACTAGTGCAGAGTTCACATCCTCCAAACCAGAATCCAGATTTGAAAAAAATCGAACGTCGTTACCATACGCCCTGACGAGTGTCGCCCCGTTTCTTTGCCCCAGCATGGATGCGCAGGGATCTTCAGTTTACTGACATTTTAAATGTGTTAATGAGATTTGACAGTTTTAATAATACAGATTTGCAATAAAGTAATTTGTCGAAATTACTGGAACATAAATTCTTAGGCCATGTAATGACTCCATATCAGCAATTGCCGATTCACCCCTCCCCCTTGGCACTACAGCCCCAGTGGACCTAGGCCTACCTCCATGAACTTCTCCGTTCACTTCGGTTTTTCTAGATCTTACACATTCGGTAGGACTCCTTGGGCGGGTGATTAGCTCGTCGCAAGGCCTCTACCGGTACACAAACACAGAAAAACGGACACACACAAACTAAACATTCATGCCCTGAGTGGGATTCGAACCCACGATCCCGGTTTCCAAGCGAGCAAAGACAGTACATGCACTTAGACCGTTCGGCTACCGTGACCGGCAATTGCCGATTTTACTACACTGAATTTCGACGTAAGCCCTGTCTTCTTCAGGTATCAAGAATTAGACCCTCTGGCCTCAGAATTGATTCTGAAACGGTGAATCATGTAGGCATTCGGTAGGATTCTTTTAACCCGGGGAGGGGTTGTAATCAGATATTCTTGGTACATAATGACGGTAGCTGTGAATACAAATTGGTCCTGGTTTTGTTTGAAAGTGTATCAGATAATGCGACGGACTGCGCTGCTACATGCGGGCATAATGACATGTTGAAGGTACTGCGGGTGTCCGGAGTTGGTTATGCACCTGCTTATGTTAACGGTGACCTGTCTGATTTGTATCCGGTCGAAATCTTTGTCTCAACGCCGGCATCCCGAAATATTTGAATAATTTCGACGTGGGAAATAAATATTCGTATAAAGGAATGTAAAACTTATAGGCTACAAAATTTGCTTCTTTAATGGACTTAGCAGTAACTTCAGTTTGAATAATGTCTTTTTTTTTATTGCTAGTGGGGTGGGACTAAGTCCCTTGTACTGCGGCCACTTCTGGCCCATTGCACCAGCCCCAGATGATAGGTGAGGGTGATTGTGGAGCAATTCGTGGAATGAAGATTGGCAGGGGAAATCGAAGTACTGGGAGAAAACCTGCCTCAGCGCCACTTTGTCCACCACAAATCCCACATGACCAGACCCGGACCTTACAAAATAAATTTGAAAGTTTTTTTATGAAATTTTGTTTTTAAAGTGACACATCTGTTGGACGCTTTACATCCACTGGTTTTGCTTAGAAGCACATTGTCAGTTCTAAAGGGTTTTGCCGGTGGTGTCTAACGGACGGATTACGGAGTTCTTAGACTTTATCCATCGTTCAGTATTCTGAAATAACACGTTTCGAAAGCGAGATCTGTTTCCGTCCGCAATTGAAAGAGTGGGAGGCATCTACTGTGAGAAAGAGGTATAGCCTCAATCACTGGACGAACACAGTGCGTTCGAAACGGGCTCTACTTCCACCATCAGTTAAGAACAGGACTGTTTCGTAAACATATGCTGTCATTCTCAGTTTTAGCCTCAGTGGTGCAACGCGTTGCAATCGGCAGGTCTGCGATTCTTGACTTTTGACTAAGTTTTCCGGTAAGCGTACCGGGTGAGCAAAGCACTATGTAAAAGTATGAAGACTCTTTTCTGTTTATTAGATGATACGATAAAAGAAATTAGTGTCCTCTAAAACAGTGGTTCTCAACCTTTATCAGACCACGACCAGGTAAATTCTTGAAGAATGCCGTCTTCTGGGATGTGGCACCGTTTAGATATTTCAGAGGAACGTATCGCCTTCATCTTCAGTGTGGCTGCAGCCAGCAGCTCACGCTGTTTCTTCGCTCGCGGAGTTTTTTCTACCCTGAAATGTAGGCGATACGTTCCTCCGAAACTTCGGTATATACAATATCTACACGGGGCCAAATCCCAGAAGACGGCATTCTTCGTAACCGCCACTTTGAAAACTTCAACTCTAAAGTAGGCCGCACACCGACGTGCGTCAAGCCATGTAACACTCAAGACACGATGTCCGCGACATGACACAAAGAGAGGAGCACAGTTGAAACGAATGAGATTATGAAAACCGCCGCACACCGGTGTGAGTCATCATGCTGACGAATCACGAATGAAGCAAGACTGTGTCTTTTGTCTCATATCTTGATGCTTCTCTTGACGCAGTTAGTGTGCGGCCGCCCTTACACGGTAAATTATTTTCTCTATAAGACGAGGGCCCAGTATAATTGATGTCACTGCCCGGCGGTTGAGAAACACTGATCTAAAGGATCCGAAAGGGTAGATTTTGACATTACGTGATGACGCAAGCAGTTCTAATTTCCGACATGTTATATTCCTTTAACAAAACCTTGGCGATGGATAGTCTTCTGATGACACTGAAGCAAGTCGATGTAGCTCTAATACTCCAGACTCATATTCTGGATTTAACCTTGTTCTGTTCTTGTCCGCGTTGCCTGCTATCTTGGCTCTACATTTTTCTTGAGAACTTCTGAGATTGTACTTCAGTGCAGACAACTACTGCTTCCAAATTCTACCCTGACCACATTTCATGATCAGCTTCACCTTTCATTCGACGAAATATAATTTCTCCGTTTGAAGGTTATGAACCTAAGACTCAGTTGAAGACATGGAAACGAAATTCCGTGGTTAGGAACACAGTACAAGTTGGAGTGCGAACCCCTGGCCTCGGTACCACGGTTGGGCTGGCTCGGTTCTTCACGGAGAGCGGTCTTGTCGGGCGTCGAACTCGAGATACCGAAGTTGGTGTGACCGTCACCCTCCACTGTCCATCGTATCGCGCGGCAGGCTTTCTGGGAAGTACAGGGCATTTCAGAAATACGTTCCTTAACGTGCATACACAACACAACAATTGCGACTCTGCTACTGGCATAGGTCTTCTTTACTGATTTGGATGTTACTTGTTGCTGTGTGTTGTAGAATCCCTGTTCCACATAACGACACGAATTATTTTCTCGTTTTATATCATAATTTTGCCATGTTGAGTTTCTTATGCGAGAAAAGAAAGTACGTCAGAAGTATTTGAAAACGAAGTGATTAGAAAAATGTTTCAGCCTAAAATGGATCAAGTAAGGGAACTTAGGACTTTTTTAAGAGAGGACTAGCAATTTATCCAGATCAGCTAGGATTGTTGGAGTGGTGAAATCTGGGATACAATTGGCATAACATTTGGCTCTAAACAGGGAGGTATAGTATTCTTACCGATTTGATGGGGAGTTAGTACTCAGTCACTCACTCATGGAGCTGAGCCCTTTTTGAGAAACCGCCAATTGTGCAGGAATTTCCCAGCATTTTATGGAACCCGAAGGTTCATTACCGTGTTCACAAGAGCCCTCCACTGGTCCCTATCCTGCGCCAGATCAATGCAATCCATCCCATCCTACCTCTCTAAGATCCATTTTCATATTGTCCACCCACCTACGTTTTGGTCTTCCCAGTTGTCTCTTTCCTTCTGGCTTTCCCACCAGTATCCTATATGCATTCCTCTTCTCCACCATTCGTGCTAGATCCCCTGCCTATGTCGTCCTCCTTGACTTGATTCATCTCTCTTCGGTCAAGATTTCACCTTAACGCCCTGATCGGTGTGCAGGGTACACCTGTTTGAAAACGTTCGCTGTGAATTTAGGAGGCATGGTGGCAGGAGATGGAGGAGATGCTTGTGTAACATTAATCTGATCTTATGGAAGTAGATTGTTAGGAAGGGGGTGTATCGAATTGGTATCGTATCCAGCTGCGGAATCTTCTGTTTCGTTGTGGTGCACTTAATGATGCTGTCAGTGTCTGTAATATATAATGCTGAATGATAGGATGATTGATGACTGGATGGGTTATAACATGTTTGGAATGCAGCCGTCATGGCTCAACTGAGGTGCTGTCCCGGAATTTGCCTGGAATGACCGAGAAAACGAAAACCTCAGGCAAGACTAGACCGGAGCACCTCCAGAATACAAACAGAGCGTTACTGCCATGCCAACAAGCTCGTACTACCGTACTTTTGCTGCATATATCAGCATTGTGAGACGCCCTCCAGGTATGGAGGGAAGCTGCGAATATATTGAATCAGCAGTCGCGGACAGCCGACAAGGGGTGGTCCTCCAGCTTGGGGTTTGGGCGTGGGGCTAACAACTCACCGTAAAAATAATCCTGTTAAAAATGAACACAAAGCCTCGGACCTGGACGGATCCTCTAGATAAACGACCCAGGCTAAGCATGAAGTGATAGGAGGTTGGAGTAAAGTTCATAATGAGGAATTTCATAACTTGTATTCTTCTCCAAATATAATTAGAATGATCAAGTCAAGGACGGTCAGGTGGGCAGGGTACGTAGCACGAATGTGGGAGACGAGGAATGCATGTAGGATATTGGTGGGAAAGCCAGAAGAAAATAGATCTCTGGGTAGACCAAGGCGTAGGTGGGTGGACAATATTAAAGTGGATCTTAGAGAGATAGGATGGGATGGTATGGATTGGATTGATATGGCTCAGGATAGGGACCAATGGAGGGCTCTTGTGAACACGGTAATGAACCTTCGGGTTCCATAAAATGCTCGGAAATTCTTGAGTAGCTGCAGAATTGGTGACTCCTTAAGAATGGCTCAGCTCCATGAGTAAGTATACATTGTGAACGGAACGCTACTTGCGAGACTTTCTGTATGTGACGTGTACAGTTGGCACAATTAGGCTGTGCAGCAAAGTGACTGCAGTGTGCCAGATGTTTGGTGGAGCACAAACGCTCTTCTTAATGCTGTGAATGGCAACTGGGTCGCTCTATGAAAAGTGTGACACGATAACTTCAACTTGACTGATTGTGACGCCTCTGTGTATTATATTGATACTGTTCAAATTTCGAGACTGGAAAGTTTGTACTGCAGGAATACAGAGTTTACAAGTATTTTCTGCCTTCCTGCATCCCCCACCGAACATGACGTCCATTCATCACAAATACAAATCAATTGTTACCAGAAAGCTATCAGGTTCGGTAAAAGCAGGGAACTTCTTGACCGGTTGAGTACTTATCGCTTTCTCAAGGAAACTCTGTACAGACGACAGGAATACAGATGTGAGCTGGATTCAGGTGGCTTAGGAAAAGGCCCATTGGAGGGAGCGCTTTTGGGATCATCATCATGAACGTTTGGATTTCATAAACCGAGAAATTTAATTGGTCACTTGAATATTAACATTTCAAGGGAAGTTTTTAAGTCCTGTACTATCGGCACTGGATAAATTCCAGTGCACACTCATAATCAATTTCATTGTCGACATCGTCGATCATTCACTGATGTATGTTTCTCCTGTAGTTCCTTTGGTAGTAATATCGCAAACCATCATCATCATCATCACTAATCTGTCAAGACGACAGGCCCACAGTCTCTTCCAAAACAATTCCTCCACTTAATGCGATCTAGAGCTTTCTCCTTCAAATGACAGTATCCTCTTCTGTCCCCAAGGTCATCCAGCATCTTCTTACGTCTTCTTCCTCGTCTTCTTGTCACTTCTATCCGCCCATCTATCTCTCTTTCGATAACTTATTTTAGAAGGCAGTTTCTGCGTAAAACATGACCAATCCAATTAGCCTTCCGTTTTCTTATTTCATGTAGGATATTCCTCTGCTCACTGACTCTAATTAACACTTCTTCATTTCTCACATAATCGGTCCAACTGATCTTCTCCATTCTTCTCCAACACCACGTTTGAAAACTTTCCAGATGTTTCTGATCTACTGCCCTAAGTGTCCATGTTTCAGCCCCATACAGAGCTATGCTCCAAATGTAGCATTTCACTAGTTTCTTATGGAATTGAAAAGCATAGGTTTGCTTATACTTCCGGACTTGTACGTTCGGTCTTCGTATTCATTTATTGCGGATACAGATCTATCATTGCCAAAGCTACTCAANAATCCAATTAGCCTTCCGTTTTCTTATTTCATGTAGGATATTCCTCTGCTCACTGACTCTAATTAACACTTCTTCATTTCTCACATAATCGGTCCAAATGATCTTCTCCATCCTTCTCCAACACCACGTTTGAAAACTTTCCAGATGTTTCTGATCTACTGCCCTAAGTGTCCATGTTTCAGCCCCATACAGAGCTATGCTCCAAATGTAGCATTTCACTAGTTTCTTATGGAATTGAAAAGCATAGGTTTGCTTATACTTCCGGACTTGTACGTTCGGTCTTCGTATTCATTTATTGCGGATACAGATCTATCATTGCCAGAGTTAATCAGTAGTTCATATGCTCTTTCCACCTGCATCTTGCGTTATATTAACTTTACATCATTTCCGGAAATATTATGAATAAAACCCAAAGATATAGTATTAATGAGGTACGCGTTTTTTTTAGAGTAAAGCTGACCACTCCCAGTTAGTGCCGACGTCAAGAAGATGTGGATCTGCACAACCACTCCCCCATACGCCTAGTGCTTAATTAAGTAATCGTAGGACAACTTTACCTTATTTTATCTCTTAGGTCTGTGCNGCTTATACTTCCGGACTTGTACGTTCGGTCTTCGTATTCATTTATTGCGGATACAGATCTATCATTGCCAGAGTTAATCAGTAGTTCATATGCTCTTTCCACCTGCATCTTGCGTTATATTAACTTTACATCATTTCCGGAAATATTATGAATAAAACCCAAAGATATAGTATTAATGAGGTACGCGTTTTTTTTAGAGTAAAGCTGACCACTCCCAGTTAGTGCCGACGTCAAGAAGATGTGGATCTGCACAACCACTTCCCCATACGCCTAGTGCTTAATTAATTAATCGTAGGACAACTTTACCTTATTTTACCTCTTAGGTCTGTGACAGGTAAATGTTAACGTATTAGCTTCAGGGACGGTTGTCCTTTAGATGGTACCTAGAAGACAAATCGGCAGTTATCTCGAAAACAGCTGTTATGATATTGATTCAGTAATATAAAACTGCGTAGGTGGTATCTCCATAATGAATTCGGTGTGCCCACTAGGGGTCCAGACGGGAAATGTCGACTTTCTCCAGTAGTCGGACTTCTTTTTTCTCTCTAACCCACATTGGTCTACCTCACTCATTCGCTTCCGTCTTTAATGTTACTTAAAAATGTTCACAGTCTTTCATTAATTTAAAATAACATTAAAATCACAATCACTTGCTACATGTTTCGGCTCTACTTGGCCATCTTCAGGCAATTGTTCACTTTTCGAAGTCGTCGCACTGGACTAGATCATAAGTCAATATATTTCCATGCTATTACATTATCGATGTTCACACTAAGATGTTTTTGTTTTGAGAACATGGCTCTCTCTCTCTGTTCCACTTGGCGCCAACCATGTTTGTGCCCCCTTCGTATGTGTGTGTTCCCACTAATGAAGTGTATGTCTCTTGTATACATGTGCATGCATAGCGCAGTACGACGATTTCATAAGTGAACAGTTTCCTGAAGATGACCAAATAAGGCCGAAACACGGAGCAGTTTATTGTGATATTAATGATATTTTAAATTAAGGAGAGTTTGTGAACATTTTAACTTGCATTAAGGACGGAAGAGAGTGAGTGTACATCAGTGTAACAATATTATTGGTTTATATATCAAAAATCGGTTTGGTTTCCAAGGTAACCTGCCAAGGCCAATCATAAACTGTATGAGAATGTATGTGCAACGATTTTGCACCGATCTTTTTATTATAAAAGTAAATTTGGTGTCCCTAATAGACGAATTTATTTTTCCATTTAATATCACTGTACCTACATGTTGCATCGGTACGAATAATTTATATGTACTTATATTTTTATCTTCACTTTTTTCCGTGACACTCACCATTCAGCGGTCACACTGATGGTGCACCATACTTCCCGCAACTAGAAACCGATTGCCCATCTATGCTATGGATGGTGAAAACGCCCCCGTGGCCTGCTTGAAGGTACTACCCGTCATTTGCCTCGCGAGACTGGCGGAAATGAGAGCTTACTGCGTGTGTATTGCCAGCACCGGCATTTGGCGTGAACTGAAGGGCTATTTCCTCAAGGAAATATGCTGTGAATTATAATTTTATGGAGACATTGTATACCGCCCGCAGACTGTACAGTGGAGCGTCACGCCAGTACTTTCTCTGGCTACATCGGGGGTGCACAACCCTGACGTGGTTGTGGGTCGAAAGAGGCGTTGCGTGAATATGAGTGCTCCTCATTTCCTTTTTGCGTACGCTATTTTACCTTTTCAGCTCTAGACGAGAATTTGGAAACATTTCGATAATCGATATGAGAACGAGAATTTGCTGTACATGGTTAAATCACGGTTTATAACGCTAGCCACGTTTTCAAAATTCACAAAGGCGTATTTTTTATCCCTTTTAGTAGCAGATCATTTTTTTTTCTTCAGTGAAACGTTTTCTTAAATTTCTTTGTTAAAGTCTAGTTTTAGGGCAGTGCACTTATTCACTACGGGCAGAAAAAGTGAGAGAGAGACAAGTTAATTCGTGCGTTGCCATATATTACGATTTTGATAGAACGGATAGTTCGCGTGCTACCTGAATTTTTTTAAAGTTCGAGACAGAATCGAGATATTTTTTCTCTCGATTCGATATCGAAGATTTGAGACTCGCACATTGCCGCCTTTTTGCCCCCCTTTTTCATTTCCTTATGTATTGCTCTCTTCGTTTCTCTGCCCTTTCGTCTTCTCTCTTGCCACAATGCGTTATAATATCCGGACGTGAAGGCGTGCTGCCCATGCGGGGTGGGGCATCGCTTCCAGAGCGCCGTGAGCCGCTCAGCGAGGCTTCGCAAACGGACATCTGCTGTGCAGGGTGGTGGACGTACCGGCTGACTCTGGAGCCCATGTGAATGTTGTGTGATTAGTGGCTTGTGGCAAATTGTGACGTTCCGGTGAGTTGTGTGTATCGTTCAGAATACAGATTAATACAATACTACAAGTAGGGTTTACAAGTTTAGAATCTCTCTGGGGAATTCGGGGCCACGAAAAAATTAAACCGAACGCCGCGGTTGAGTGGATACCACTTCTTCATATTCGATTTTTATTCCGGAGAGAGATATTCCTTTCCGAATTTTTGCCTGTTTCTGTCCCCTCCCCCAAATCAAAACCTTACGTACTTGTTTGTCACTAACCGTTCTCTTTCACGACGTTCCCAGTTCGTCACACAGTCTTTCAATCGGCGCGATTATATGCACTTAGCTCAAAAAACGCAATTAGAAGAACTGAGAAATATACGTAAAAGAAAGTGTTGACAAAATTTGATTTGGTAAGAAAGATTTGTTGACGAAACCCGTATTTATATTAGCAGCAAAATTTAATAGTGAATAGTTGTACATTTTAATCTGTATGCACGTTCTGGTAGCAAAGGGATGTCAGCAGTAACACTTGTTAATGATTTTATTTAAATTGTGGTAAGAAAGATTTGGTGACGGAAACCTTATTTATATTAGTAGCAACATTTGTTAGTGAATATATGGACATTTTAATCAGTGTACACACGTTCTGGTAACAAAAGGATGTCGGCAGAAAAACACGGTAATGGACTTATTTAAATGTTGGTAAGAAAGATTTGGTGACGAAGGACTCTAAATTCATGTAATGAAAGGGCATTATGTTAATTTCTTCCTAAAAACCTCTCCCAACCCGAAGTCAAAGGTTGCCACTATGTTAGATTGCAGTGTCAGGATGCCCCGATATGACCAAATGCCGCGTACGACCTAAAATGCGGCTCATTCCTAATCAGTTAAAAGTGTAATGACTTCAAGATATCGAATCCCGCGTGCCCTTTTTGCGTCAAAATTTTGTTCTGCCGTACTGAAAGTATGCGAGCGGCAGTCTCACCCCGTTTCCGAGTATGAATCTAATTTTCTTCAGGCTACGAAATATCGGGACGGACTTAATAATCTACGGTGGGTACGGCTCGAAATGTTTAAATGATCCCATTAAGTTTCTCGTTTGAAGTTAACGGTGTAACAAGGTACTGAAGATACGCAGTTCGCAATTTATCTTCACCGGTGTTAGATGAAATAAGCAAATTATAAAGTTTCCGAACCATTGTGTGCTTTTTCTGTCTTATACGACGGATATTCGAAGTGCAAGCGTTGATAAATTTTAGCTGCTCTTTTCTTTTTTAACTGGTGGTGTGGGACTAAGTCCCTTGTACTGCGGCCACTTCTGGCCTGTTGTACCAGCCCCACGTGATAGGTGAGTGTGATTGTGGAAGTACTCGCAGAAAACCTGTCCCGGCGCCACTTTGTCCAACACAAATCCCACTTGACCAGACCCGGGATGGAACCCGGGCCGCCGCGGTGGGAAGCCAGCTACTAACCGCTTGAGCTATGGCGTGGTCCTAATTTTTAGCTTACTTTCCTTCCTCAGAGGACAGAATAGTCTTATAAGATCACCATATATATGTGTCCTTCCCCATTTCAACTTTTGAACCACCTGGCCGATTTGTCCGAAATTTGGTATATACATGCCATCACCCCCGACTGCTTGTACCCTCTTACAGGATTGTTAAGAAACCACAGAATCACAATATGAATCTTTTGCCTCCGTGAAAACCTCAGTTATTAATACAGTGGTACTTACCAGTAATTGTTTTTGCAATTCGGAAACGAGAAATAGTGATGGAACACAGCAAAAACCTTACGGACGTTAGAAGCACGTAACCCACAGTTGGTTGGTTTGGGAACCGTGGTTCCCTGGAGAAGGGCATAGTAATATTTTGTTAGAAGTGACTGCTGTTACCTAAAAGTGCAGTGGAATTCCTCAGTGGAGAAACGTTGATTTGATTAAAGGGGCGTGTGACAAGTCAAGCAGGAATTATGAGCGAGTGATGCTAGTTGTAATGAGTCAACATTATCCTTCAGTGCATAATCCAGACAGATATGCAACTGCCACATTTCTCCCTTTCGTGCAGCCCATCTGCACGGCCAAAAAAACTTGAAGACAGTATCCGGAGGTTCGTCCCCCCATCTTTTTAGTTTACCGTAAGCAGACGACGATGCTTGCTTGCTACCATCTCATTTGGTGCAAACTGAACTTGGGAGCCTACGCGCCCTCAATGTGCTTCCAGTACGTCGTGGTAGTGTGTATTATCCATTTGATTGTTCAGATGTGACAACCGAGTACAGTTCATCGAAACAAGTGATTCTGAACCTGCTGTAGCTTGCGTCCCACCGGCTATTCTGTAAAAAGAAAAATGAGTTCCACTATAATAAAACGAAACCCTCCCCCCACAGAAATGTGTTTTCACAATTATAAAAAAAAAATGAACTCTGTGGCATGTAGTCCTTAAGCGAACTATATCGACGAACGACCGTCGCTTGTTGCCGAAGTTAGTGCCAACTTTTGCGGATAGAGGGTGTCACGTGGTCAGAGCAACGGATCTCCACGGCAGTTAATCTCGATTTTCTAGACCGGAGCAGCTATTTCCTTGAAATAGCTCCTCAATTATCCTCACGAGGCTGACTGGACCCCGTTCCAGACCCAGAAAATCTGGTAGCGCCGGGAATCGAACCCGGGACCTCTGGATGTGTAGCCAGGAACTCTAACCACTAGACCACAGAGGCGGTTTGTTTTCACAATTATATTACTACATAAATCATAAATAGTCCCACTGGAAGTTCTTAGAAACTTGAGAAGTTTGTAATAAGCAAGGCCCGGATTTTGATGATCTGAAAACATTTAAAAAAGACCGAAAAAATCTAGAAAAATTACCTAAAATATGACAAAAAATGTAATATGCAGGGCCCGGATTTTGATGACCTGGAAATATTTAAAAAATTACCTATAAAATGACCGAAAAAATCCAGAAAAATGACCTAAAGGAGAAAAGAAAGAACACTTCGCTTCCATATTATTCACATTTCAGAAAACGTATGAAGAAAAATTCCCTAAAATGGCCAAAAGTGACAAGAAATACCCTTAAAGGTTCAAAAATTACCTATAAAATTTACATTTCTCTAACCAGCAGCTCATATCCGAGATTTATATATTTAAGCGCATCGCATAGGATAAAAGGAAAAAAAGATGACATGTCATCAATATCCGGGCCCTGGTAATAAGTTTCGACATATAAAACTATAGTTCTGTTAGCAGAAGTATTATAACAGTGCGAATTTTAACGAGAAGCTTGCGCTTACAATACAAGGAAGTTATTTTGCGACTGAATTGCCGACACGTCCCAATTAACTGACCACCAAATCCACCAGTGGTACGCGTTCTACTGGTTAAAAAACGGAAATATAAACAATGTGTCTGTTCTCGCGAATGCTGTACTGTGGATGCATTTCAAGAATATGCGGAGCTGGGGCGGGGGGGGGGCAGAGTTGAGTGGTGCAGAATGGGGGGAAGGAAGGAATGCAGCCAGAAATATTGGTACTTAGACGATGGAAGTTAAAAGGAAAGGAAGAGAGAGAGAGAGATGTGATATGTTACACGGGCTGTATGCAGATGCTCCTGAGATTATTTTAGAATGTACAACAGGTGACCTACATTGGAAATGTTCCAGCTTCCATTGTGCGCTGTTCTTACTTAGTAACTCCCGTCTCGCTGCGACTCACTTCCGTTTCTCCTCGGATTTAGTTGAATTGTGTCTCCTTGCCTATGCCTGTTCTCAGAAGCGTAACCAGGATTTCTTGCCGAGCAGGGCGGTGTTTTTGTTGCATAGCTTACAGACATGTTGTTAGGCACGGAGATGTGCAGTCACACAAAGCGCACAACATTAGTGCTGTGTGAAATTAGGAGGTGAAAGTGGGGTAATAATATATTGCGAACGATGAGGGCATGAAATGTGCATATAATTTGGTGGGAAAACAGTAATCTAGAAGACCAAGAAGTAGGTGCATCTTAGGTAATATAGTTAATAATAATTTCCAACTGCGTAACCTCACAAAAGAAGTTGGAATAGCGACTGCCCGGGTTCGATTCCCGGCAGTGCAACATTTTTCTCTTCTCTACAGCGTTTAGACCTATTCTGGGGCCAACCACCATCCCTCGCAGTGGGTACTGGGATCTCTTTCCTTGGGGGTAAAGCGCTCGGGGCGTGAAGCTGACCACTCGCCTCCATCAAGTGCCAAGGTCAAGAAAGGTGGAGCTATGTCTCCATGGGGTGGGACAACTTTACCTTTAACCTCACATATTTATAATGTAGATATTCATGCATTAAAATATACATATTAAGATTAAGATTTAAATTTCTTTAAAAAGTGAATACGTCTTTTTAGAAGTCCGTTGTGAAGATATGATGGGGCCCCGTGGCTCATTTTTGTGGTGGCGGCGATGAACAGTACCGAGATCTTTTTTTCGCTGCGGTGTCGCCCGTCATTCTCCCTCGTGCCCGCAGCTGGTCACGTGCAGGGTGCATCGCTCTGTTTGGACCGGCCCTCTCAACGCGGAGCTATTCACATTGTGCCTTAACGCACGCGCGCCGAAGGATGTAACGGGTCATTGAAGCCCTCGCGAGCCTGCCCATATTCATGCATAAAATAAGAAGGGATTGATGAACGACTTGTTTCGATGGTTATCGGTCTGTATTCGGGAGGTTCCGTATTCTGACATGTTTTACTGGGCTTTGCACATCTCCCGAGGCAAGGAACCCCACCCGAAATAGGCCGCAGCAACTTTTTTCGAAGTGCGATCCGTGTGCTCTGAGGTATGACCAGATTGGTGGGTGCTGTGTTATGTGCGTTTGATGGAAGCACTGAAAAGGGAAGAGCAACGCACTGCATCCAACGAACACGGACTCACTCACGTCTGAAGTTTTGCCACCATGAGCTTCGCCCTTACCCGTAGTTAGTGGAGCTGACCAAATCTATTGCGCATTCAGTCGACACCTACCTAAACTCCGTGGTTTTAGTCCGCAAGCGAACTGTACTGACCGAGCGACCGCCGCTTATCGGCGAAGTTAGATAGTCTCTATCTTTTTGTGCTTAATTTTTTATGCCAGCCTCTACGTTATCTAACCATCTCAGTATGGGTCTTCCAACTTCGCGCCTGACTTCCGGTTTAATGATGGTATAAGTGTATCGTCCATTTTGATGACGTGCCCTAGCCATTCCAATCTTCTAGTTTTGATTTTAGTCACAATATCTGGTGACTTATATTCATTTTATAGTTCAAAGTTACTTTATATTCTCCACACTCCTTCATATTTGGACCCGTAAATTTTCCTTAAAGTCTTGTTTTCACAGGTCATCAGAGTTGACGCCATTTGTCTTCGAAAATCATTCCCAGAATGGCTCGAAGAAATCGCATATATATATGAGTCCTTTATACGACCTTCGTAGGTGTTTAATGCTCTCTCCCTCAGTCTTAATAGTATGCATCCTGTTGTGTGATATATATAGGCAGTCTACGTAACAGTATTCCTGAAAAACAAAATAGACGCTATTATATCAACATTTGAAGAAAGCAGTCTTCTGGGATATGGCACCGTGTATATGTGGTGTTAACCGACGTTTCGGAGGAACGTATCGCCTCCATCTTCAGGGTAGAAGAAAAAATATAAGAAATCTGCAAGCGACAAGACCGTGAGAACGGTAAAAGCAGACTGGACCGTTCTCACGGTCTTGTCGCTTGCAGATTTCTTATATTTTTTCTTCTACCCTGAAGATGGAGGCGATACGTTCCTCCGAAACGTCGGTTAACACCACATATACACGGTGCCATATCCCAGAAGACTGCTTTCTTCATAGTCACCGCCGTGAAAGCGTCAAATGTTACATATCAACATTTGTTTCATTTTGCTTTTGCTACGCGATACAGTAGTGTCTGTTTTGTTTTTCAAGAATATTGTTTGTGTTGCCTGCCCCAACTGTACACATTATATATCTTTTCATCAAATTTAAGTAAGGTTTTGATATTTCCCGCCACGCATAATGCGATGTGGACAGGAAAGGTTAGAAATCTACGGAAACAAGCCCTTCCTTCCGTAGCGCCGTGAACTTGTTAAGTATGTTAACATAACGAGTACTGAAATAAGTGAAGATGAAAGACATACAAGATGAAGCTATCTCATAAAAATGAGTTTAGTTTACCGACCAGTGCGTAGTAGTGTTCCTGAATACCGCGCCCCAAGTTTCACATCATTAGCATAGAGATTAAGTAAGGGAGGGATCACAACCCCATGTCGTGTGTTTGCATGCTGTCAGTCAGGGATGACCAACTTTTTGCTGGGTAAAGGGCTGCTTGATGAATGCATACATTAGCATTTTATTTGTTTTTGGAGAAGCACCGCCAATTAGTTCAACAGATCCGTCACACACGCGCGCTAGCAACAACACACAAACTGCCTGATCCATTATCATCAGGCTAATGTAACTGCATTGGATTTTGTGTGTCCATTTTTATTTTGGCTCAGTTGTGTTCCTTTTAAGGTTCACTTACTGAAAGGTGTAAATGTAAAAGAAAAAGGGTAAAGCTATTCCTGTGACAGATCGTGAAGGCCCATAGGTTTGTGAGACATCGAGGCTCCCATATTTTCTAGACAGTCGACTTACAGATGACGGTGAGGTTGTCAGCCTTAACGCGCCGGCCGCCCTTTAGCCCCCAGGAAGATTCCTGGTACTCATTTCTGATAGAGGCTGAGTCGACTCCAAGGCCATAGTGCGTCTGGATGGATTAGATCAATTGAAAAAAATCCAGTGACCTCATCGGGAATGGAACCCGAGATCTTCTGTCTTGTAGCATAGTGCCCCAACCAACTACACTACCACGTGCCCCCAGGTGTAAGTGCACTTTTGCGTATATTTGGACAGAGTTCAATGAAACTCGATATGCAGTACTTACATCGATTATCATGTGTGAGTTTATTTTATTTCGTTTTAAGGACTTTGGCCTGAGAGTTAATGGCCTACACATCTGTATCTTGTGCAGTATTCACGTTTAACAAGAATACCCTTTAACTATGCCATAGCGCTGTTGTCCTGTCCGGCCGATATATTAGGGATTTCATACTCACAGACAGTGGAGAGACATAAGGAAATTCGGTGGAACCTTTTGGGCGGGGGTATCAGCCCGTCGCAAGGCCGTTACCTGCACACAGGACACCACAAACTCAGAATAAACGCANCCTTGAGTAGTGGATAATTATTGAGCAGGCAAAAGAATTTATCTATCTATTTGCCTGTCTCTCTGTCTGTGGCTCTACACCCCTTTCTTGGGCCTTGGCCGCCTTCTCAGTTTCTTAATCCTATACAAATTCGGTGGAACTTTTTGGGCCGGGGTATCAGCCCGTCGCAAGGCCGTTACCTGCACACAGGACACCACAAACTCAGAATAAACGCACACAGACATCCATGCCTCAAGTGGGATTCGAACCCACGATCCCAGTGTTTCAGCGGGCGAAGACCTGTCACTGTACCTTATTCTGTACCATTCCTACCTAGTTCACATCTTCACAATCTCTTAAGGCTCGCTTTATATATGGGCTGTAACTGTACATAAGGGCCTAAATACAGCATATGTGACTGTGTTTACTTTAGAGAGAAAAATCGTATAGGACTCCATAAATACAGTTAGTGATTTGTGAGAATATTCACGCAGAGCTCACAGATTTCAAGTAAATCAGCGCTAAACTGCCAGTGCCTGTGAATTCTGCGATCTAGCAGAATGCCTGGTGACAAATCACGGTCTTTATTCCCCGATATTCCAAAGCAGCAGACCATGTAGTCATGCACCCTTGAATGCACTTCCTTGTTTCATGCTTACGAAAACTGCACACAGCCATGAAACAAACATACTTAAGTAATAAAACTAGCATTGACCATGAGGAGCCACAATGAAGGAGAGGACGTTACGCGAACACATTGTTGGGCCACCCTGTGTTTGTTAACTTGGCAATTACCCGGGTTCAGTGTACCACGAACATGCAGATAAAGGCCAAATGTGTGGTGTATGGTCTTTGTTAATAGGCGATGGACTATACGCATGACAAGAACAATAAGCCAGCACGGCTTAATGCCACGTTGGCCTCGGTTCACTTCCCGGATTTGGAGTTTGAATTTTTCTCTTCTTTTGTACTCTCCGAAACGGCTTCGGCTGGCCACCAAGCCTCTCCTTGCGGAGGTGGTATCTCCATCTGTTCCGAGCTAGGAAATGCATCGAACATCCCTTCCGAGAAATTACGCTTATTTGATTTTGTGCTTGGACTCAGCGACACGTAAGGGCAGTTTATATCAGTTTAAATATTATTGTTAATGAAAAAATGCTTTCATTCTGTGGTCTAATCTTGTGGGTGTGAAACAGTATAAAATTATTATTATTATGATGATGATGGATACGAAGATCCCGATGCCTCTGAACGTGAAGCAGGGTAGCTCAACCAGTATAGTGACAAGGTTATGGGCAGGACGACCGGTGGCATCTCTCTTCGCCACCACATCCTGGCCGACTTTTGAGCCCACCTAGCCACCTATCGATGGACACTGAGGGTTCCTTCTCTGAGGGTAACACGCTTGGGACATCATGCCAACCACTTACCTCCATCTAGTGCCGAAGGTTAAGAAAGAATGGAGCTATACCTACATAACATTGACACGGCTCATAGTGCAAGTCTTTTAGTTTTTAATTTATATTAGAGTGCCTATGCATCCAGTTTTTAATGGAACAGTCCAGGTTTTACAGCCAGTGTCCCCCACAAATATCGGGGCGCCAATTGACCCCCATTTTTTATTTACGAACAATCTAGGATTAACATGCATGTACGTTTGCTAGCGAACTTCAGGTTTCACCATGTCTGGCGTAAATTAGTTGCCGCGATCCGCTATTATTTCGTGGCATGCATACAAACACTACGGTTTAAATGCTGCAAACTGTCAGCCAATAAAGACAACGTGTATGTTTCGTTTCTTCACTTCTTGCATTGTTGAGTTGCTTAATAATGAGTTCTAAAAAACACAGTGTAATATTTAAAACCATTGTCGAGAACATGTAACCAAAGTAACAACTGACGCGCGAAGTTATGTAATCGTTTCCTTTGTGTCTTAACGTCACTGAGAATGTGTTTATGTAAACTAAAATTTTTCAGTATAATATGAATATTATGTCATGTCCACATTTCGAGACTATTTGTTTTGATGGGTGTGTTCATTTCCATTGAAACCTATTTGTCCTATATTTTGGTTTCTGAATTATGGGCACCCTAATCTGTGTACCAGACTACACGGTGACACATTCCAGAAGACGGTAATCGTACACGTATTTGACCTTGGTCGACCACCTCTGTGGTCTAGTGGTCAGAGTTCCTGGCTACAGATTCTGAGCTCCCGGGTCTGACTCCCGGCGCTACCATATTTTCTGAGAAGTAGTGGATCTGGAACGGGTTCCACTCAGCGTCGTGAGGATATTTGAGTAGCTATTTCAAGGAAATAGAAAACCGAAGCTAACGGCCGTGGGCATTCGTTGCGCTGACCACGCGACACCCTCTATCCGCTAAAGTTGGCACTAACTTCGCCGACAAGCGGCGGTCGCTCGGTCGGTATAGTTCGCTTGCAGACTCAAGTCACGGAGTTCATTTGTTGAGAGAGGGAGGAAGGGCTGCATAACGATGCACATCGTAACTTACGCCGGTGACTTAGGTAGTGATGTGAAGGTTATGATGGGCTGTGCAATTGCCACAACCGGGGCGAGACAAATGCATACGTAGTTTTTATACGGATACCTGCTGGAAGGTGACAAAAGATCGTTAAGGGTATGAGTGGGTATTGTTAAGATGGATCTTAAGAATAGTGGAATAAATAAATGACTCAGGAAAACTGGAAATAAAATGTAGAAGAAAGACGGAGAAATAATTACCAGAGTTAGCACTGTATTATGAACCCAGTGACAGAAGGAATGTAGGGCGTCCCGGAAAGAGATGGGAAGTACAACCGTTAGATGAGAGATGACGGAACAGACTTTCAGTTGTCCATCAAGTTCAAGAAGAGCTAAAAGAGGAAGGAGCGATTTTTAAGGACTTGTGTTTGGAGGATGAAATTGCATTATGATGTTCGAGAGTGAGACGAGCTTTGATATGGTATTAACTGTGTTGTCCTTCTGGGTTCATCGTTTTCATTAAGCACAATTGACGGCGTGGGAGTTCGAAGCTAAGTAGGCTTTGTTGTTACCATGCCGTTACTTGGTCGCTCGTGCATATTAGCTGTGAGAACGAGTAACTGTACAGATAAGTGTTTTATTTAGTTGGAATGATTCTCGTTTCTTATTGAAATGTTTTCATTCTCTTCTGTATTATTGTTGGAATGTTTCTTATTCGAATGATTGCTCGTCAGGATGCCAGTCTATTTTTCTTTGTTGCTGTTTGTTGGAACGTGTCTCAGTTCTTATTGAAATTATTTCCATGATTTTCTTTGGCTCCTAGGCGACTGAATACTGAGATGGTATCGTGGATTCGTGTTGCTACTACATGGTCTTATTCTTCTTCCTTTCGTATTATGTCGTCTAGCCTGTTTCCCATCATTATCTTTGTAGACAGTTGGTAGGACTGCAAGGAAGAATGATCATCCTTGTCGCAAGCCTGCTACTTACGCGGGTCAAAACAAACGCAGAAGAAACGCGGACAGACATCCATGCCTCAAGTGGGATTCGAACTCACGATTCCATTGCTTGAGCAGGCGAAGAAATTGCATCCCATAGGGCGCACGGCCGCTGTGATCGGCATAGAGCCCTCCAAACCTGAAATACAAGGGTTATTCGGAAAGTAACCTCCGGTGAGCTCTTAACAAAACAAGCTATGAGAAAAAAAAATAGTACATACTTAAGCTACTTCTCAACGTAGTCACCGCTGGAATTGAGGCACCTGTAGAATAAGTTTTTGTATGCCTGTATCAAAGAAATCTGCCTCCTATGACCTCAGTTACGTTTTGACACCTTCCATAAACTCCTCATTATTATTGAAGCGCTGTGATCACAACCAGTTCTTCAGGCAGGTAAACAGGTGGTAGTCGCTCGGAGCGAGATCAGGGCTGTGAGGAGGGTGGTCAAACAATTCCCAGTTGAAATACTTCTGCAGTGCTCGAATGCGAGCAGCTGTATGTGGACGCGCATTGTCATGGAGGAGCACTACACCGTATGTCAGCATTCCACGCCTTTTGTTCTCAGTGACCGTTTGCAGTTTTTTTTAGTGTTTCGCAGTACAAAACGTGGCCGAGCTCACATGCGGCAGATTTCCTTGACACAGGCACACGGTGACTTATTCCTCGATAGGACACGTGCCTCAATTCCGGCAGTAACTACGTTGAGAAGTAGTTTTAAGTATGTACTCATTTTTTGCATAAAGTGTTTTTTTTTTCTCGTTACTAGTTTTGTTAACAGATCGCCAGATGTTACTTTCCGAATGACCCACATATAATTTACCTGGTGTCCGAGGCGAAATCCTTGTCATGAGATTTCAAGCAAAAGAAATTTAGTTCTAAATACACTATAGGACTACATAGTTTGCAAACGAAATGTTACCGGCATTGGAAATTACGTCAGCGCAAAGTAAATCGATGCACGTTCGTTTCTGAACAAGTCTGGCCTTTCGGAAGCAGTGTCTGTCAATAAAATGGCCGTTCTTTGATCTTGCGACGTCCTGCTGCTCCTAGGTTCAGGTTTCCCTCCACGAAACGGTGCAGGATAAGTTGCCTAACGAGCCGCAAACGAGGTTATGTGTTCGGTTGAATGGGCGGCTTGCCTTTTATGTCTAAACTGAGAGGTCAGCCAGAGGTGTGAACTGTACCCTTTTTATGCAGAATTTTTGCTACAATGGACTGTCAATATCTTTTCATTGTCATACCCTAATTTTCTTTTTATTTCGTTTATCTTTTTGTCTCGTCTTACCATTTGCTTTCCAAGGAACTGTAGTGACGGCGACGGAAACAGAATTAACGAGAATGCAATATGTACGTCTTCTGTAAAGTGTACACGTTATTCAAATGCTTTGTTTGCTGTTTTACTTACCTCGTTGACCTTGGTGTTCTGTGAAATGTAATTAAAAATGATTGCATACAGATGTCACATTGTGCAGAAGTAGAAGTGATTTTTCTTGTGTGTCATTACGTAAATATTCATCACGTTAACACATATTCGAAGTTGACATTGTAAAGATCTGCGTTTCGTACAGTGTAACCATTTTTTAAAGTAGAACCGCTGGTTAGAAAACTGATCCACTTGACTTGAACTTCCTATAGAATGGTCATACCATACTAGTTCGAACAAAAACTAAATTTGTCCGACGGCTGTCAATGTAGACTTGCAGTAGCATATTTCATTAAAATCTGTTCAATGGTATCAGATCTCTAAAACTGAAGTTTTTTTATTGTTTTTAGTGGGGTGGGACTATGCCCCTTGTACTGCGGCAATTTCTGGCCTATTGTACCAGCCCCAGATGGTAGGTGAGGGTGATTGTGGAGCAATTTGTGGAATGAAGATTGGCAGGGGAAACCGAAGTACTCGGAGAAAACCTGCCCCAGCGCCACTTTGTCCACCACAAATCCCACTTGACCAGACACTGGAACGAACCCGGGCCGCCGCTGTGGGAAGCCAGCGACTAACCGCTTGAGCTATGGCACGGCCAAAACTGAAGTTTACTTGACCGTCCATTCATGAAATTTTGCCAAAGCCCTCATGAGTAATATAATTGTAGAATTGTAGTTTTATGTTTTCTGATTTGTAACTTTTCAGAAACGAGACAAGTAGATGAGTTATTCCGAAGAGGAGGACTTGAAACCTGTGTATCCCGGTGTTAATTTTCTGTCAGGACACAGGATCGTTGCGTCATTTCCGTCCATATGGCGTACACATGCCATAAAGGGTTGATGGGATAATTAAAAAACTTACGTAATTTGATCGTGACAGCTGTTTCGTATCCTGTTTCACGTTTCGTTTTCACAAAACATACCATAATCGGTCGCATTGTTTGTATCAGATGCTAGCCATTACTAATCGGTTACAGTATTTGCATTGTTTGCGTTAATATTTCCCGGCAATTTATTTTTCTTCCCTGAAATACCTTGGATTTGCTGGTTTCTTGCTTGTCTTAATCATCTACCATGAAGGTTGAGGCGATAAGTTGCCTTTGAAACGTCAGTTTACTTTCAGTGGGCTACACGACGTTATATCGCAGAAGTCTCAGTTCTTCCGTCTGAAATATCTGTGGGGGGTGGGGGGTAGACGTATGTACACACTTACTTGAAAAGGTTCTTAGGTTCCTGACTCCGCCATCAATATGAGTGTGTACAGCCCAAATTCACGCGACGATTGTCTGATGTATCACCTAGTGCAGGATTAAGGGAAACCTGCACTTTGCCCACAGACTATACTCGTATTTAAGCTTCTCGTATGATTCTTGGCATAAACGACGACTGTTTCCCTAGTAGTATTAACCGGTTCGTTTTCTGTAATGGAGCCACTGTGTGTTTTCTGTGAAGCTGGAACTGAATTTTAAAAATTTATTTAGATGGACCGCTTCTGTGGTCTAGTGGTCAGAGGTCCGAGTTCGGTTCTCGGCGCTACCCGATTTTCTGAGAACTGGTGGGACTGGAACGGGGCAACTCAGCCTCGTGAGGAAAATTAATGAGCTGTTTCAAGGAAATAGCGGCTTCGGTCTAGAAAACCGAAATTAACAGCCGTGAGGATTCGTTACACTGACCACGCGACACCCTCTATCCGCTAAAGTTGGCACTGTTTTTTTTATTCTTTTTATTGCTAGTGGGGTGGGACTAAGTCCCTTGTACTGCGGCCACTTCTGGCCAATTGTACCAACCCAAGATAATAGGTGAGGGTGATTGTGGAGCAGTTGGTGGAATGAAGATTGGCAGGGGAAGCCGAAGTACTCGGAGAAAACCTGCCCCAGCGCCACTTTGTCCACCACAAATCCCACTTGAACAGACCCAGGATCGAACCCGGGCCGCCGCGGTGTGAAGCCAGCGACTAACAGCTTGAGCTATGGCGCGGCCCAAGTTGACACTAACTTCGCCGACAAGCGGCGGTCGCTTGGTCGGTACAGTTCGCTTGCGGACTAAAACCACGGATTTAGTTTATTTTATTTTTTAAGATGTGGCTTCTGGGTCAATCACAGTGATCGCACGACCTGAGGCATGAACTATCTTCGCCCGCTCCAACACTGGGATCATGGTTTCGAATCCCACTTGAGGCATGGATGTCTCTATTTGTTTATTCTGTGTTTATGCTGTCCTGTGTGCGGGTAGCGGCTTTGCGACAGGCTGATCCCCCGTCCACGGATTCCTACTGACTGCGTAAAAAGATTAAGAATCTGAAAAAGCGGCCAAGGTCCAACAAAGGGCTTTAGAGCCATTAGTTTGAGGCTTGTGGGCGCTGTGGAAGGAAAAGTCGCGACCACTGCCGGAAATCGGACCTGGATGCCTCGGCCGTTATAGCCTGGCCACTATATTGACTGACCTATTTGGACTAAATAAAATTTTGCGTCTATCTTCTTGTGCATAAAAAAGTTTCTGAGTCATACGGTAATTCAAAGGTCATTATGAATTATGACACTTCTGAACACCATAAGCAGCTTTGCTTCCTGTCTGAGCATTGCAACACTGTAGTTCACTTTGATTACGTCTTGTTTCTTTGAAAACCCATATCTGAGAGTGAGAACATACCCGCAATTATATGATGACCGGATCTGACGTCATAATTTGAATGCTGGCTTTGGACTGTATTCCGCCAGCGCTCGAGGAACGTGGCACATGACAAGTTTTGCTAATCGTTTGCTGTCACGTCGTACATTGTGTTAAGGATGTGGCAGTACTCCTCGAAGTATAAGGTAAAGTTGTCCCTGTACTTAACTGTTTAAGCAGCACGCCATGAAGACATCGGGGAGTGGAGGTATACCTCCACGAATCTTGACCTTTGTAATAGATGGGAACAAAATCTTTCGGCGCACATGCAAGTGCGTAAAACCTGCGTAACCTGTTCTAACCCATATATACATGAACACTGGTTCACGTTTTAGAATTTATATGTATATGATTACTGTCTGATCCTGAGACATATGGAAATACATGATCATTGACTTTCCGTTCTCAATTCTTCCCCGAAGATGGAAGGAAAATGCGCCTTAGAAACACCAAGAGGAATATTTTATAAGCATAATTTCATGCAGCATTCCGCAAACCACGTGCATTACTCCGTCAGTGGCAGATTGTAGCCGCGCCACATACTTAAATGTTAATAATTGAAGTAAACGAGGTGTATACTTGTATAGAGCAGGGACAGTGGAGGTGGAGCATTTACCTTATTTAGGCGTAATGCTTCCTTGTAAGGAGTTCGCTGTACGGTTGGAATTGTCACGTTTAAATGTGTACCCTTCGCCTTTCTAGAGGCCGTGAGGAATGTGACTTTCGTTGCTTGTTGTGCTGACATGGAGTTCAAGTATACGTTTGGTTGGATGATCTCATGCAAGGAAATGTTCCTCATCCGCGATATATACGGGCTAACCATGTCCTTTTTCCCCGAAACTTCGTTGAGCCCCTTCCAGCCTTGAGTGTATCGTGCAGGTGGCCCCTCCTCTTCAGATTTTTGGGTAAAAATTCTGTGTGCACTATTTATTTTTCCCCACACATGCTACTTACCCCTCCTATCGCATCATAAATTAGGTAATCACAATAATATTTGGTGATAATACAAATTATGTAGCTGAAAATGTGTTTATGCGTAACGTCGAACTTCATTTTGGTCATAGTCGGTTTAACCTAACCTGTCTGAAATTTGATGTTCTCACTGCAGTAGGGACAGTGTGACGTCCTAAATTATGGTAGATAGCTGTAGGGACCAGCATTTTGGAGGAACTTTGTGCCTCCACTTTTTGGGCATCACTCTTCTACCCACAAAATGGGGAGAGGTACGTATGTACCAAACTACACGATGTCACGTCTCATAATATCTTAATATAACCTACACTTTACGGGAAGTGCAAAACAAATTCTCAAAGATCTTGTAAGTTTGTGCATGTAACTTCAGGATAGAGTATAGGGTAGTTCCAACCGCCTCGCCTATCCGTCCCTGGCAACTTTTCGTTGCACAACCATCATAACTTAGATCGCGTTTCTATATAATTTGTCTTTTAAAAAATTATTAACGAAACGGAAAATATATCTCCTTTGAGTGTAAAATCCATAGTGTTTTTAGCGTTGTGAACAACAGATATGCGTTCGCAATAAATGAATAAAACTACCGTGTCTCACGGTGTTGTCGCTTGCAGATTTACCTATACTTTTTCTTCAACCCTGAAGATGGGGGCGATACGTTCCTCCGAAACGTCGGTTAACACCACATATACACGGCGCCAAAGCCCAGAAGACTGCTTTCTTCAAAACTGTTTATTGTTTGCGGAAATGTAAAATCGCATATAACGCCGTTTGAAAACATGGGTAAGGTAAGATTTTCCCTGTACTTAAATAATTAAGTACCATGCCGGGAGGACATATGGAGGAATGACGATATAGCTCCACCAATCTTGAACTTGGCATTAGATAGAGGTGAGCTGTCAGCCTCACGCCCCTACCGCTTTACCGCCGGGGAAAGAGCCTTCAGTGCCCATTCAGTGGGATGCTGGGTGGGCCCCAGAGCCGGTCTGGACGCTTTGGATAACAGTAAAATCTTACCCCTGCTGGGAATGGAACCCCGGTCGTCCAGCCATTAGACTGTCGCTATTCGAAAACATGTGTATGCTAAATATGAATATAGCGACTGGCTACGGACTGGACGACCGAGGGGTCGGAGTTCGAGTCCCGGTAGGGTCAAGAATTTCCCCTTCTCCGTGTCGTCCAGACCTGTTCTGAGGACCACCCAGTCTTCTATCCAGTGAGTACGGGGAGGTAAAGCGACCGGAGAGTGAAGTTAATCAGTCACCTCCAAAATGCCGAGGTCAAGAAAACGTGGGTCTATACATCCACTCCCCCATACGCCTTCATGACGTAGTGCTTAATTAGTTAATCGCAGGTACAGCTTTACCTTTTATTTAGTGGGAACAGTAATTAAGTCAACAGCGTTATTTAGTCGTGATTTTAAAATGTATTTTGACACCTTGCCGTGAATTAAGCAGTAGTTGCGCGTCTGACCTCTAAGCTTGTAAGAATTGCGTCTGAAATGTTTGATAGCATGCATCATGTTGTGTTCACGACTGCAGTTTCGATACGCTAAACAGCTGAAGAGCTATGCCGCATATTGCCATGCACCGCTGTGCCTGTTTAGAGTCGTGAGGTCGATGATGCGTAACACTAGCAGTCATGACTTGGATTCTTGTGACTTGATTGCCGCTGGAGGTTGTTTCAGCTCGCCACATCAATAAATGACTCTAGCCAGTCTAGCTCTGCACAGCAGACTGTTCTCGTAGGTTACAGATATGTGGGCGTGGCAAGGTTAGGAATGCCTCCATATACTTTCATGGTGTGATGTATAGTCATAGGGGTAGTATTTCCTTCAACCCCTGTGGGGGGGTGAGAGGTATGGCGCCTTTGTGTGCGTAGTTATGCAGTTGCTTGGTAGTCATTTATTTGTGACTTCTCTTCGAAAGATTTTCAACCAAAAACAAAGTAAGGCATTGTCGAATTAGAGAAACATAAATTTCAGTAGTTTATCGGTAGTTTTTCTCGGCAGTCCTCAGTAATTTTGGTAAGTTTGTAGAATACAGTTCGGTCGCACAGGTATTTTGCTAGATGCTATCATTAAAAAGTGTCGGTTATTTGATTGTGTTGCGACAACCGAAAAA
>NW_019723927.1:289844-297003 GCF_002891405.2 Cryptotermes secundus | reverse complement strand
GCGGCTGAGTCGGCCCCAGGGCCATAGTGTGGCTGGAAGGATTAGGTAAATTTAAAACTCCAATGAACTCATAGGGACTCAAACCCGCGACCTTCTGGCTTGTAGCATGGTACCTCAACCATCTACGCTACCGAGTGCCCCAGCACTTTATTTATAATAAAATATAATTAATTTTATTTCATGTAACTTTAATGATTGGGTTTTCGAACTGCATTTTGGGTTACACATTTAACTGGAGCAAGGGCGTTTTAAAACCCTGGAAAAGTGTCACAGAGTCCAATTATGACGTACCGTCGCATTCGTCAATCGTCTGAAGTGTTTGTTGGACAAAACAAATCGTTGAATATTCGTACGAGCAAATTGCAGAAGAAAGTTGTCTATAGCATACGTATTTTAAACTGTAAAGTGCAGTTTGTTGATAGTCTTAATTACGCCACTCTAGAAGCAAGCGATTTTTAATATTTGTTCGACGTGGAGGAATTGTTCCCTAAATCGGAGATGTTCATTTTGGCGCACCCTGTGAAGGAATGCGATGGTGCTTTGTGTACTTGCTGCAGCGTGGCAGGTGGCAATACCATTGTGCTGGACCAGTGGCCATGTTCATTTCTGCGGAACGCTTGTGGCAGTGCAGCATTTCAGCAGAAATATGAGATTTCAGATCGAGGAGAAAAGATGGACTACAAGTGTTTGAAAACTACATGTTAAGAAAAACATTTGGAAGTGGGGAATATGTAGAATGGATGTTATAATACGAGAAGCTTGGCGGTCTATACAAATCTCCCCGCGTTATTTATGCGGTAGAGTGTATGAAGTTAGGGGAGTTGGACGTGTAACTTGGATAGTATAAGAAATAAATACAGATTGGTTAGAAATGTTTTGAAAAGCGGCCACGTGGTAGACCGAGAGAAGGACCTTAAACTCCGTGGTTTTAGTCCGAAAGCGAACTATACCAACCGAGCGACCTCCGCTTGTCGGCGAAGTTAGTGCCAGCTTTAGCGGATAGAGGGTGTTGCGTGGTCAGCGCAACGAATCTCCACGGCCTTTAATTTCGGTTTTATAGACCTGAGCCCTTACTTTTCCATTCAAGTAGCTCCTCAGTTATCCTCACGAGGCTGAATGGACCCCGTTCCAGACCCACTACTTCTCAGAAAATCTGGTAGCGCCGAGAATCGAACCCGGGACATCTGGATCTGTAGCGAGGAACTCTGTCCACTAGAATCTAGTGACTAGACCACAGGGGTGGTCGAGAGCAGGACCTTAGTTTCATTATACTGGATTAGGATCTTGTCGATTTGCGGGCTTTGAATGTAGAGGCATAAAATCTTCGTAATATACTGTCGTAGAAATAGATTAGGGGTCATTTCAGTACACATTTCAAGGATCTATTTATGCGTTCTGAAAAGGCAGCCTTGCGTTTTATTGAGAGCAGCAGCGGTCAGTTGAGGCTCATCAATGTGTTGATTTCTTGTATTAAGGTTGAAGATCTGAATAGCATTACGTGTGGTGGCATGATTTTTATTTCACAAGATTTAAAAATGTCGGCCCATGTGCCTGTGTGGTCTAGTGGTCAGCGTTCCTGGCTACAGATCAAGAGGTCCGGGTTCGATTCCCGGCGCTGCCAGATTTTGTGAGAAGTAGTGGGCCTGGAACGGGGTTCATTTAGCCTCGTGAGGATAATTGAGGAGCTGTTTCAAGGAAATAGCGGCTTCGGTCTAGAAAAACGAAATTAACGGCCGTGGGGATTCGTTGCGCTGACACTTTCTGTACGCTAAAGTTGGCACTAACTTGGCCGACAAGCGGCGGTCGCTTGGTCGGTATAGTTCGCTTGCGGACTAAAGCCACGGAGTTTGTTTTTGTTTTATGTGCCTGCGGAGGGCTGATCCTTCAAGCGAAGAATATCCAATCCGCGGAAGAAAAAGATTTGAGAACTAGGCTCACTCCCCCTTTAGTATTTCTGTCCGAATTTACCGCTTTACTGGCCTTTGTGCAAAGAAGGGACTCACAGTTTTACGAGTCTCATTTATAATTTATATAAGTTGTAGTTGTTTATTGATCGTATTCGTTCATGTTTATCTGTAACTCCCAAAGGGCGCGATCGTTTGACCTCTGCAGCCACGTCGATGGCCTAGATTTTATCACGTATTACGTAACGTTTCAAACAAACTGTACAGTTCCAGAATTAATAGACCTTATCATATCGACTTGTGGGGTACAACCTTATAAGGACTGAGACCACTACTGGGCCCATTGTACACCCCCTATCTTGTTCGGGCCCTTCAAGGAGCCTCGGCCGTTATGCCAGGGCCATATCCACGTAGATTGAGGTCCTCCACGGTCCTTGCAAAGAACCAAAGATTATTAGGTAAGCCGCACACCGGCATGCGTCAAGACACGATGTCTGCGATATGACGCAAAGAAAGGAGCACAGATGAAACGAATGAGATTATGAATACCGCCGCACACCGGTCTGAGTCATGATGCTGACGTCAACATAGCAAGACTGCGTGTTTTGTCTCATATCTTGATGCTTGTCTTGACGCAGTTGGTGTGCAGCCGCCCCTAGTCCTCGCATCAACTTAAATAATCTAGGCCTAACAGAAATGAGTACCAGGAATCTATGGGGGGGTAAAGGGCGGCCGGAGCGTAAAGCTGACAACCTCACTGCCGTATGTGAGTCGATTGTGTAGAGAATGTGGGAACCTCGATGTGTCACAACCGCATTGGCCTCCAGGACCTGTTATAGGAATAGCTCTACGTTTTTACCTTTTACCTCATTGATTAGGCTCTGGGTTCGGGCTGGACGGGCACGACCTGATACCCGGCAGTACTGTATCCGGATCAGCTCCAAGGATCAGCCGGGTTCCTGTGCAGTGGGTACCGGGGCTCTTGCTTGTCGGAGTCTGAAACTGTGGCAGCTTTACTTTTACACCCACCATAAGAACCAAGCTCTCTGTACTTACTCCAGGCATTCCTAGACCCTGCGATAAGAAAAACAAACATTCCTATCCATAAAACCAAGTAGGCTACGACGAATGGAAGACTCCAGTTTTGATTCTCACTGTCCTATGCAGGATCTTTTATTCCCCCATTTTCCATGTTCTATATTGGAGAATTTCGAGCTCTGATTGACGATTGTGTGGCCAATAGCGAAGCAAATGGGAGCTCTTATCCTTCTATAGGGCCACTTTACCTTTGTAGGCAAATAGTGAGACGGACAAGACAGTGAAAACATCCTTACGAAGACTTTTGTACCAAGTGAGTAGTGTCTGATGACGTAGTATTGTCATGACGTTTTCTCTGTTCCTTATGACCATAGTTTCTAGGCCGTACTAAACAGGGAGTCTCGCTTTTGAAATTGAGCGCATTGATTTCAATAGACTTAGGATTCTGCTGTAAATGACCGACTTTGCCATAAATCTTTAGAGCCACATTACACCCTTTGCAGCAGAGTGTCCACTTTTCCCTTTGCAAGGAAATTTCCCGGGGCTCATTCATACAAAGACACTGAAGTGCCAGTTAAATTCATGTGGCTTCAAATTGTCTGTCAGGCTTGGTATTAACAATCCAGTGGTAGCTTCACTTCCGTCAGCTGCTGCTGACTAACAGACCGTGTGAACTTCCTCGCTCGTGCTTACTGAATTGTTACTGTAACCTCGGGAATTTTATGACGTGTCAACTGTTGATTTGTTTTCTGGGTTATCTAATAACAGGTAGTTGCAAACAAGGTCTGAGTAAACTAGGATGGTTTGAAATTGAATTGAATATTTCATATTGTGGACTGTGTTGATAATGAAAACCTGATTGAGGAGATTAAGAGGAGATTGAATTCGGGTAATGCTTGCTACCATTCGGTCCAGAACCTTTTGTCTTCTCGTCTGCTGTCCAAAAACATACAAATTAGAATATACAAAACGGTTCTATATGGGTGTGAAACTTGGTCTCCCACATTAAGGGAGGAACATAGACTGAGGGTGTTTGAGAACAAGATGTAGAGGTGAATATGTGGACCGAAGAGGGATGAAGTGGTAGGAGGTTTGAGAAAACTGCATAATGAGGAGCTTCATAACTTGTACTCTTCTCCAAGTATAATTAGAATGATCAAGTCAAGGAGGATGATAAGGGCAGGGCATGTAGCACGAATGGGAGAGAAGAGGAATGCATATAAGATATTGGTGGGAAAGCCAGAAGGAAAGAGACCACTGGGAAGACCAAAGCATAGGTGGGTGGACAATATTAAAATGGATCTTAGAGAGATAGGATGGGAGGGCATGAATTGGATTGATCTGGCTCAGGATAGGGGCCAGTGGAGGGCTCTTGTGAACACGGTAATGAACATTCGGGTTCAATAAAATTCTGGGAAATTATTGAGTAGCTGCAGATTTGGCTTCTCCTCAAGAAGGGCTCAGATCCATAAGTAAGGTCTGTGTTCATAATGTTTATTTATTGGGTTGAAACATAAATACCATAGAATCTGAGAAGCATTGTTAGGCGCTAGTAAGGAGGATGGTCTGGAGGCAAACACTAAGAAAAGTAGGTGGTCTGTATGTTATTAATGCCTCTTCCCGTGAATTGACAAAATCGTGATATCAAGATTGGTAATATATCCTCTGAAAATGTAGAACATCATCAAATTTCAAATGCGTTCACGGAAAAAAAGGAAACCAGATTAAGTGGCAGGAAGTTTTTTCAACCCCTCTATTCGGAATATATTTCTTCACGGTTACTAGTTAAAAACGTAAAGATTTACATATACAACAGTAGAGTTGTATCTGGTGCTCTGTGTAGGTGTGAGATTTGGTTTCGCGCATTAATGAAAGAATACAGTTTGTGGTTGTTTGAGAACAAGGTGATTGAGAATAGTTGGACTAAGGAGAGTGGAAGCAACAGGACACTGGGCGAAAATTAATAATGAGGAGCTTCATAATTTGTGTTGTTTCTCAGATCTTGTTAGGAAGATCAAATTATAAATGGGCGCGATAATATGGAATACAGCACACATGGAAAAAATCACAAATGCATACAGAGCTTTGTGGATGCCATACATTTCGGGGGCGAGTGGCCATATTGACATATTATGAGACGGCGAACTAAGTAAGTTGTACATGTCACAGAGTAGTGTTAGTGCAGTGAAGTGTAGGGCGCTGAGATGGACTGAGCGTTGAGCTCGGATGAGGAGACCGGAAACTAGTACAGATTGTTTCTTTTTTTTTGGGGGGGGGTGATACCTGTTGGAAAGCGGTCACTTGAAGTACAGGGAAGGAGGCGAGAGAAAACATTAGGATCGGGTATGTAGATTGTGGGAGTTGGAGATGGAGTTTTGTATTAGCGATGTCGAACCTTCGGGTCGTTTATTAGAGAGTTATATTAGTAATCAGTTGATTGCACTTTAGAATTAACGATAAAATCCATACTATTAACCGATTAACCTGTTAAACGTCAGAGCGTCTTTATAAAATAAGCAATTTATATAGTCTGCCTTCTAATAAAAACGGAACACTGTGGTACGAGATCTTCATTGAGTAGTTGATAGTTAATCAGCTGGCGAAGATATTGCCTTTTGTCGAAATTAAGTAAACGTGAACAAACCGAAAATCTTCTAAACAGTAAGGTAAAATTGTCCGTGTGCTTAACTAATTAAGCACTACGCCATGTAGACGTTTGTGGGAGTGGATGTATAGACCCACCTTTTTTTTGACCTCGACATTAGTTGGAGGTGAGTGGTCAGTTTCACGCCCCGGCCGTTTTACCGCCGGGGAAAGAGCCCCCGGCACCCATTGGATAGAAGGCTGGACGGGCCCCAGGACCGGTAGAGGTGACATGGAGAAGTGAAAATTCTCGACCTTACCGGGACTCGGAACTCCGACCCCTGGTCGTCCAGCCCATAGTGAGTCAGTATACTGGCAGCGCTGTCCCGTATGTGCATGGAGCGGAGATGGACTGAGAAGGGCGTGTTTCATCATTGCTAGCTCTAGTTGTGTGCTGCTGCTGGGCGTCTCTCTGCCGCATTGCGTGCTCTTGGCGTGTTGCTGTAATCTCCAGACAGTGCAGTTCTGTTCCTGCTGGAGCACATTTCAAGGTAGTAATTCTTACCACCAAGCATGTTTGTGTGGCTGTAACGCTGCAGACTAATATTCAGAAGGAACCAAGTTCGAGTCTCGGCCGGATTACATGCCCTGCTTACAGGTTTTCGTGTTGTTCCTCTGTCCTCACTATATTACCTTCAAATATGCCACGAACGACTGCTTGCAGAGTCTTGCATGTTCACCATTTACGGTCGTCTTGCGATCTTATTCTGCGGTAGTAGCGTATATATGGCGTCGTCAATCTAAATAGTGGAGTGATAACTTTACGTGTATATATGCTTTACGCTTAAAGAACTCTGCATTTTGTCCACATAGTACGTACATTATGTGTTTCATGTGATTCTGAGAATAAACAGGGATCATTTGCCTAACAGCTGAACGAAATGAAATTGTGTACCCGTAATGAAGACGCAGTGCGCATGCTCTGATGTAGGAACAGAATTTTTAAATATTGTGGCGTATTTACTCCATGCAAGAACTGTTAAGCCACAGAAATCTGTAAACACGGCGATTGCGCAACAATAAGGAAAGCGGTGTTTTCTGCGTGCCGTGCCGAGGAGCACTGCGCGCGTTGCATAGCAACGGTCTGCCCGCGGACATGGAAAACATTGTTCCTATATTGTCCGCGTGTGTATTGCGGGCCATTTCTAGCAACGGGTCTACACGCCACAATATTATTTGGATGAACTTCAGACTTAGGTGTATTAAATGATCGAATGAGAATAGAAATCACTGCATTAGATGGACATAAATGATCGTTGGGTTCTAACAGCTTTACTGTGTGGGTCTCCGAGCATAAATTTGAAAGCATTATAAAGTGCATCTACCCGAGAGGATGGGGAATGAGAAATATACGTAATATAACAAAGAACTTCGAGACACAGTTAACTTATATTAGCAGAGTCAGGGAGAATATGTTGGGCTGGACACTTAGCTAAGATTTCTGAAATTAGAAATTCGTACGGAATCTTGGTGGAGAACATGCTCGAGAAATGTCGCTAGTAACATCAAAAGGGGCATAGGAAGGCAATATTTAAGATGGATCTTGTCCAGTTCTGACTTTCGTATTAATGGTG